>NC_081552.1:226295844-226576728 GCF_963082655.1 Stomoxys calcitrans | reverse complement strand
AACCCAATAATAACAGGTAAGAGCGTATTAAGTTCGGCCGGGCCGAATCGCATTTGTCTAGTTCTATGCGCGGTATCTCTTTTTAGGCAAAGAAAGAATATTGAATAAGAACTGTTATGCTGTAGGAGCTATATCAAGTCCGATTCGGACCACAAATGAATGCTGAACATTGTAGAAGTCATTGTGTAATATTTCAGTTCATTCGGATAAGAATTGCGCCTTGTAGGGGCTCAAGAAGCAAAATCGGGAGATCGGCTTTTATGGGAGCTGTATCAAGCTATAGATCGATTCAGACCATATTAGACACGTATGTTAAAGATCATGAGAAAAGCCGTTGTACAAAATTTCAGCCAAATCGGATGAGAATTGCGCCCTCTAGAGGCTGAATAAGTCAAGATCCCAGATCGGTTTATATGGCAGCTATATCAGGTTATGTCCCAATTTGCACCATACTTGGCACAGTTATTGGAAGTTATAACAAAACACCTCATGCAAAATTTCAGCTAAATCAGATGAGAATTGCGCACTCGATTGGCTCAAGAAGTCAAGATCCAAGGTGGGTTCATATGACAGCTAAACCAGATTATGAATCGATTTGAATCATACTTAACACCGTTGTTGCAAGTGATATCAAAACGCTACGTGCAAAATTTCAGTCAAATCGGACAAAAATTGCTCGCTCTATAGGCTCAATGAGTCAAGACCCAAGATCGGTTTATATGGCAGCTATATCAAAAGAGACTCCGATTTGAATCACACTTAACACAGTTGATGCAAGTCATAACAAAACACCATGTGCAAAATTTCAGTCAAATCGGACGATAATTGCGCCCTCTAGAGGCTCAAGAAGTCAAGACCCAAGATCGGTTTATATGGCAGCTATAACAAAACATGGACCGATTTGAATCATACTTAACACAGTTGTTGGAAGTGATACCAAAACACCATGTGCAAAATTTCGCCCTCTAGGGGCTCAAGAAGTCTAGATCCAAGATCGGTTTATATGGCAGCTATAACAAAACTTGGACCGATTTGAATCATACTTAACACAGTTGTTGGAAGTGATACCAAAACACCATGTGCAAAATTTCATTCAAATCGGACAAGAATTGCGCCCTCTAGAGGCTCAAGAAGCCAAGACCCAAGATCGATATATATGACAGCTATAACAAAACATGGACCGATTTGAATCATACTTAGCACAGTCATTGGAAGTCATAACAAAACACCTCATGCGCCCTCTAATGGCTCAAGAAGTCAAGATCCAAGTTGGGTTTATATGTTGGAAGTAATACTAATACACTACGTGCAAATCGGATGAGTATTGCGCCCTCTAGAGGCTCAACAAGTCAAAACCCAAGATCGGTTTATATGGCAGCTATAACAAAACATGGACCGATTTGAACCATCCTTAGCGCACTTGTTGAAAGTGATACCAAACCACCATGTGCAAAATATCAGTCAAATCGGATAAAAATTGCGCCCTCAAGAGGCTCAAGAAGTCAAGACCCAAGATCGGTTTATATGGCAGCTATATCAAAACATGGACCGATTTGAACCATACTTGCCGCAGTTGTTGTAAGTCATACCAAAACACCATGTGCAAAATTTCATTCAAATTGAACGAGAATTGCACCCTCTAGAGGCTTAAGAAGTCAAGACCCAAGATCCGTTTATATGGCAGCTATATCAAAACATGACGGATTTGGCCCATTTTTACTCCCAACCTACCTACACTAATAAAAAGTATTTGTGCATAACTTTAAGCGGCTAGCTTTACTCCTTCAAAAGTTAGCGTGCTTTCGACAGACGGACGGACGGACAGACGGATGGACAAGGCTAGATTGACTTAAAATGACATGACGATCAAGAATATATACACTTTTTTGGGTCTCAGACGCATATTTCGAGGTGTTACAAACAGAATGACGAAATTAGTATACCCCCATCCTATGGTGGACGGTATAACATGAATTTCAAAGACTCATACATTGTATAGTATATTTACGCGATAAAGAAATGAAGGCATTTAAATGTGCGAAAGCAACAACTCCCATAAATAATTTTTTCCTCCCATAGAGAAAATTTCTTAGAAATTTCGTTATTAGAGAAAATTTCTTAGAAATTTTGTTTGTAGAGAAAATTTCTTAAAAATTTTGTCTTTCGAGAAAATTTCTTAGAAATTTTGTCTTTAGAGAAGATTTCTTAGAAATTTTGTCTTTAGAGAAAATTTCTTAGAAATTTTGTCTTTAGAGAAAATTTCTTAGAAATTTTGTCTTTAGAGAAAATTTCTTAGAAATTTTGTTTGTAGAGAAAATTTCTTAGAAATTTTGTTTGTAGAGAAAATTTCTTAGAAATTTTGTCTTTAGAGAAAATTTCTTAGGAATTTTGTCTTTAGAGAAAATTTCTTAGAAATTGTGTCTTTAGAGAAGATTTCTTAGAAATTTTGTCTTTAGAGAAAATTTCTTAGAAATTTTGTCTTTAGAGAAAATTTCTTAGAAATTTTGTCTTTAGAGAAAATTTCTTAGAAATTTTGTCTTTAGAGAAAATTTCTTAGAAATTTCGTCATTAGAGAAAATTTCTTTGAAATTTTGTCTTTAGAGAAAATTTCTTAGAAATTTTGTCTTTAGAGAAAATTTCTTAGAAATTTTGTCTTTAGAGAAAATTTTTTAGAAATTTTGTCTTTGTCTTTCTGAGACAAAGAAGGAGATTAACGCCATCTCTGATGATGGCAAAATCCGCATCGTTTGGTTGCCGGGCCATAACGGAGTAAGGGGAAATGAAAGGGCAGACGATTTGCCGTTGAAGGCCAGAGGACTGGAGGCCACCGTAGCGCAGAAGTTAGAATGCCCGCCTATGACGCTGAACGCCTGGGTTCGAATCCTGGCGAGACCATCAGAAAAATTTTTTCAGCTGTGGTTTTCCCCTCCTAATGCTGGCAACATTTCTGAGGAACTATGCCATGTAAAACTTCTCTTCAAAAAGGTGTCGCACTGCATGTAAAACTTCTCTCCAAAGTGGTGCCGCACTGTTGTATGCCGTTCGGACTCTGCTATAAAAAGGAGGCCCCCTATCATTGAGCTTAAACTTTAATGGGACTGCACTCATTGATATGTGAGAAGTTTGCCCCTGTTCCTTAGTGAAATGTTCATGGGCAAAATTTGCATTTATTTGTTTTGCCAGAAGACTGCCGTCAATAAACTTGGTTAACCCTAAGCCTTTCGGGTCGACGCAGTCCGAGTTGAGTGAGTGGGCTACAAATACGCATGCAAGATTGTGGAACAGCGAAACGGTCGGTAGGACGGCGAAAATCCTATGGGGGGATTCAGATCGTGAGAAGACGAGGCTATTGGTGAAAGGAAGCAAGAAGGAAGTCAGCATAGCTAGCATAACGGGACACGAGCTCACTTATGTAAAATCGGTGCGGCAAGTGATAGCATGCGGGGAAGATGATGAGACTTTGGACCATTTCTTTTGTCATTGCCCGGCTTTCGCGTCTAACACATACCGACAATTAGGTGGGGACATAATACCAGACATGAACAAACTTAGGAGAGTGGTATTGAAAACAATTAAGGATTTTGTAAGAAGCACGGAATTCCTAACATAAAATTTTCTTTTTAAAGGTTACTTTGTAGTTTTTAGTGCGCACAACAAGCCGATTACTGGCTTAGGTGTATGTCCAGAGTGGCATGGGGATGATTAACGTATGCACCCTCTTTCCAACCTAACCTAACCTACAAAAAACTCTGTTGTTAATAATATTTTTTAAAGAGACTCCCAATCTGGGCAATCAAAATGTTCTACTTTACCATGACTAAACAGTAGCACATACGTCAAGAATTATCGTAAATAGCAGCAAGTTCTTATAATTAGATTTGTTTCAGAGCTGTAAATGCAGTTGTAATTTACCTGAAATGAAAAGAAAAAAGTTTAAATGTAATATGTGAAAAATAAGTTCGGCCGTGCCGAATCTGTTGTTCCCACCACCATGGATTCCGCTAAAATTCCCGATTTAAGCGGAATCCATTGACTGAATATCCCAAATCGGCAGAGCTGGCAATACAAGCGCAATATTGGAATATGGTGCTATGTGGACCACATTCGGTATGGACATTGAGGGATTTGTCCAACTCAATGTTCAAATTTTCGGCTAAATCGGAAAAAATAAAATTTTTGTGTTCCCATATGGCAACACCAGGTCGATAGGTGTTAATACGACAGCTTAAACAAGTTTTTTTTTCAGGGACTCTACAAAAGTAGAACAATAGGGACAGCAAACGACTCAATATCTTTTGCCGCTCTTTTGACATATATTTTCAGCAAGGTTTGTCATTTCATGATGGACAGATGTACGAGCCAACAAGGAGTCGAAATTATTAAAATTTACTACCGAAATTCGGTGTCAGTGGCCTCATCGTTTTCATCAAAAAATCATCTGCAGCGATGAGGCTAATTTCTGGCTGAATGGCTTCGTCTATTAGCAAAATATGCGTTACTGGTCACACACATACTCCATAAGTCATTACTGCATCCCGAAAAAAGTATGGTTGGGTGCGGTTTATGGGCCGGCGGCGTCATTGGGCCGTACTTCTTCCGCGATGTTTAACACCGGCACGTAACTGTAAATGGAAATCGCTACCGTTCAATGACAACAGAGTATTTTTAACCCCAAAAGGATGATATTGACTTGCAGGACATATGGTTCCAACAGGACTGCACCATAAGCCACACAGCGAATGTCACAATCAATTCATTTGAAACTAAGTTTGGACATATGGTTCCAACAGTTGGCAACCAAGTTTGGGGAAAATGTTATCTCACGAAATGGTTAAGTCGATTGGTCGCCCCAGTCGTGCAATTTGACGCCGCTAGACCATTTCCTGGTGAGCTATTGTACATGAAGTCTATGGTCTATGCCAACAAGCTAGCGACATCTGATGAACTTCGTACTAATATAGAACGGGAAATTGCAGCAGTATCGGTCGATTTATGCTGGAAAACCGTCGAAAATTATGTTCAGCGTCTGAACTTATTTTGTTTTACTTAAAAAAAAAACTTTTTAGCGCTCTTATTGAAAAACCCGTCACCATACAGAATATCCCTGAAGCCAAGTTTTCAGCCTCGACCAACATCTTAACTGTTAACCAAATCACAAAATTTTTTTGTCCATAAGCAGGCTAAGTTCGAAATAGGCTATACTGGACTATATCTTGATATAACCCCCATATAGACCGATCCAGCGATTAAAGGTCTTAGACCCATAGAAGCCACATTTATTTTTCGATTTTGCTGAAATTTGGGACAGTGAGTTATGTTAGGCCATTCGATATATCTCTGTGATTTGGCCCTGATAGGTCCAGATTTGGATATAGCTGTCATAAAGACGGATCTCTCGATTTAAGGTCTTGGGCCCATAAAAAGTGCATTTCTTGTTCAATTTCGCCAAAATTTTGGACAGTGAGTTGTTTTAGGCCCTTTGACATATTTCTGAAATTTGGCTCAGATCAGTTCAGATTTGGATATAGCTGCCCTATAAACCGATCTCTCGATTTAAGGTTTTGGGCCCATAAAAGCCGCATTTATTGTCTGATTTTGCCTACATTTGGGACAGTTATGTAGGCTCTTCGACATCTTTCTGCAACTTGGCCCAGATCGGTCCAGATTTGCATATAGCAGCCATATAGTCCGATCTTGGCCCCATAAAAGGCGCATTAATAATCCGATTTCGGCTTTTCGACATCCGTGTCGTATATGGTTGAGGTCGGTCTTTATTTGGATAGCTACCACAAAGGCCTTTATTTTGTTTTACAAAATTTAACAACGACTTGTACTTATTAGACCACTCAATGTCCGTGCCGAATTTGGGCCAAATTGGACCATATTTCAATATAGCTGCTATGGGGACATAAATTATGCATTTTCATTGGATTAAGACGAAAGTTTGTTCACATATATACCCGAGGTGGTGGGTATCCAAAGTTCAGACCGGCCGAACTTAACTCCTTTTTACTTGTTTGTTTTAATATATTTTGGGTTGCCCAAAAAGTAATTGCGGATTTTTTAAAAGAAAGTAAATGCATTTTTAATAAAACTTAGAATGAACTTTAATCAAATATACTTTTTTTGCACTTTTTTTCTAAAGCAAGCTAAAAGTAACAGCTGATAACTGACAGAACAAAGAATTCAATTACAGAGTCACAAGCTGTGAAAAAATTTGTCAACGCCAACTATATAAAAAATCCGCAATTACTTTTTGGGCAACCCAATACATAGACTACACTTGAAAACTTTTCTATGCTTCATATAGAAAAATATTAATATTTTTGTTTTTCATTACATTTTTATTTTCAGTGAAACATGTGCCGCTCAAGAGGGAGAAACAAGTCCGCTTAATTTGTTTAGTAAAGGTAAGATTCATTTACTTGCTGTTTTTATATATTTAAATACTTTCTCTTAACAATGGGCAAAATTTTCAAAATCTAGAGTATTCGTGCGTAAGTTAAGGACATTTATCAGCTCTATTGTGTTCTCCATGCCACCTGTTGGCCGGCATAAAGTACATTCCCTGCTCATTTGTAGTATATTTAGTCAAAACGCTTAGAGGAAACCCTATCAAAGTTAAGGTTGCCACTACAAGTGTGAATTTTCTTTTTCCCGTCTTTTTTTTATTTCCCAGTAAATCTGGAAATATTATTCAATCGCGGGATTTACCAGAAATTCCAGCTCTTTTCAAGTGCTAATTATCCTTTATGATCCGGTTGCAAGACCTTAGATCGAGAGATCGGTCTATATGGCAGCTATATCCAAATCTGAACCGATCTGGGCCAAATTACAGAAGGATGTCAAAGGGCCTTACACAACTCACTGTCCCAAATTTCAGCAAAATCGGTTAACAAATGCATCCTATATGGGTGCATAATTCACTGTCCTAAATGTAGGCAAAATCGGGCAATAAATGCGCCTTTATGGGCCCAAATCCTTAAATCGAGAGATCGGTCTATATAGCAGGTATATCCAAATCTTGACCGATCTGGGCCAAATTGAAAAAGGATGTCGAAGGGCCTAACACAACTCACTGTCCTAAATTTCAGCAAAATCGGATAATAAATGTGGCTTTTATGGGCCTAAGACCATAAATCGGCAGATCGGTCTATATGGGGGCTATATTAAGATAAAGTCTGATATAGTCCATCTTTGAACTTAAGCTGCTTATGGATAAAAGAAGAATCAGTGCAAAATTTCAGCTCATTATCTCTATTTTTAAAGACTGTAGCGTGATTTCAACAAACAGACGGGCAGACAGACGGACGGACATGGTTAGGTCGTCTTAGATTGTTACGGTGATCCAGAATATATATTCTTTATATGGTCGGAAATGGATATTTCGATGTGTTGCAAACGGAATGTCAAAATGAATATACTACCATCCTTTGGTGGTGGGTATAAAAAACTAGGAAAAGCATGCTAAGTTCCGCCGGGCCGAAACTTGGGAACCCACCACCTTGGATTCACGATAGCGGCCGAACGCATAAAGCTAGCCGCTTGAAATTTTGTACAAATACTTGCTATTAATGTAGGTCGTTGTGGATTTCAATTGGGCCATATCGGCTCAGATATAGATATAGCTGCCATATAAACCGATCTCCCGATTTGACTTCTTGAGTCCTTGGAAGACGTAACTTTTGTCCCATTTTGCTGAACTTTTGCAAGTAGCGTTCTGATATGACATCCAAACACTGTTCCTAGTACGGTCCAAATCGGTCTATAACCTGATATAGCTCCCATATAAACCAATCTCCCGATTTGACCTCTTGAGCCCTTACAAGCTGCCATTTTTTTCGAATTCGCTGAAATTTTGCACAAAGTTTTCTGTTGGGACTTCCAGCAACTGAGCCAAGTCAAATCGATCTTTAACTTTATATAGTTCCTATGTAAACCATCTCCCGATTTGACTTCTTAAGCCCTTACAAGCCCCAATTTTTGTACGATGTTGCTTTGTACGTTGTCTATAACCTCATATAGCTTCCATGTAAACCCATCTCCCGATTTGACTCCTTGAGCCCTTACAAGCCTCAATTTTTGTCCGATTTGGCTGAAATTGAGCATGTAGTGTTATGTCATGACTTCCAACCACCGTGTCTAGTACGGTCCAAATCGGTCTATAACCTGATATAGCTCCCATATAAACTGATCTCCCGATTTGACCTCTTGAGCCCTTACAAGCCGTCGTTTATATCCGATTTGGCTGAAATTTTGTATGTAGTGTTCTGTTATGACTTCCAACAACTATGCCAAGTTCGGTTTGAATCGGTCTAAAACCCGATATAGCTCCCATATAAACCGATCTCCCGATTTGACTTCTTGAGCCCCTGGAAGCCGCACTTTTTGTCCGATTTGGGTGAAATTTTGCATGTGGTGGTCTATTGTGACTTTCAACGACTGTGCCAACTGTACGGTCCAAATCGGTCTATGACCTGATATAGCTCCCATATAAACCGATCTCCCGAGTTGACTACATGATCACCTGGAAGCCATAATTTTTGTCCGATTCGACTGAAATTTAACACATCGTGCCTTGTTTTGACTTCCAATAAATATATACCAGGTACGGTCCATATCGGTTTATGACCTGATATAGCTGCCATATAAACCGATCTGGGGTCTTGACTTCTTGAGCCTCTACAGGGAGCAATTCCTATCCGATTTGGCTGAAATTTTGCACGAGGTGTTTTATTATGACTTCCAACAACTGTGCTGAGTGTGGTTCAAATCAGTCCATAACCTGATATAGCTGCCATATAAACCGATCGGGGGTCATAGTGTACTGTTATGACTTCCAATAATTGTGCCTAGTATGATCCGTATCGATCTTTAACCTGATATAGCTCCCACATAAACCGATCTTAAAAGCCGCAATTTTCCAACAATTGTGCCAAGTGCGGTCCAAATCGGTCTACAACCAGATATAGCAGCAATATTTTAGCAAAATTCATGTTGGTGGGTTCCCAAGGTTCGACCCGGTCGAACTTAGCACGGTTTTACTTGTCTTCTTAATCCTTTCAATTTTTGTTTTTTCTTCTCGAGTGTATATTGCGATTTGTTTTGTCAATTATATCGTTAGTCAACAGACTGACAGACAGACAAACTGTCTGTCTGTCTGCCTGTTTGTTTGCCTATGTAGCCTATACCGGCAAATGAAATGTTAAACATGCATAAAATCCCATAGATTTCTGCCTCTATGACGTGACATGATAACATCAAAACAACTGTTACAAAGACAATAATCGAGTATTAGTGAGTGACTGCTGCTAAAGCATGAGCACGTGCACAACTTTCTCTGTGTTGTTAGTCGGCATTTGCGGGGTTAAAGGGTGACAACTGAAAAAGGGTTTTCCGTTGTGTAGGAAAACTAACCTCCTTCCCAGTTATCCTATAACTGTTGTTATCGTTGTTGTTTGTTAGTGTTGTTGCTATCGCTGCCATTACGGGGCGTAATATGGTAATTTAATGATAAATGAACTTATAATTTGTTTAGTTTTAATGCTGACTTTAACTGATAATAATCATGGCTTTTGCATATTTGTTGTTGTTACACCCTACACCACTACTGTGGTACAGGGTATTGTAACATAGTGAATTTGGTTGTAACACCCAAAAGCAAGAGAGATAGGCCCATTGATTAGTATAACGATCGACTCAGAATCACTGAATCACAGTGACTGATTCTAATCTGATTCGATTTAGCTATGCCCGTCTGTCTGTCCGTCTGTCTGTCTGTCCGTCCGTCTGTCCATGTTAATTTGTGTGCAAAGTACAGGTCGCAGTTTTCATCAGATCGCTTTCAAATTTGGTACAGGCGTGTTTTTCGGCCCAGAGACGAAGCCTAATGAAATTGGAAAAAATCGGTTAAGATCTGGATATAGCTTCCACATATATGTTCGTCCGATTTTCAGTAATAATGCCATAAAATAGTCATTTGTTGACGGATTCTCTCATAATTTGGCAGGAAGGATTTTCTTATGACTCTCATTATTACTGGTGAGTTTCATGGAAATCGGTTCAGATTTAGATATAGCTCCCATATAGATGTTCGTCCGATTTTCAATAATAATGCAATACAATGGTCATTTGTTAACCGATTCTCTCGAAATTTGGCAGGAGGGATTTTCTTATGACTCTCAATATTACTGGTGAATTTTGTAGAAATCGGCCCAGATTTTGATATAGCTCTCATATATATATATATATATATATATATATATATATATATATATCGCCCGATTTTAACTTCTAGAGTCACAGCAAGCGAATTTATTGACCCATCTTGCCAAAATATTGCACAACGCTTTCCTCGACGACTGCCACAGTATCTGAGGAGTTTGCTCGAAATCGGTTCAGATTTAGATATAGCTCCCATATAGATGTTCGGCCGATTTTCAGTAATAATGCAATAAAATGGTCATTTGTTAACCGATTCTCTCGAAATTTGGCAGAAAGGATTTTGTTATGACTCTCAATATTACTGACGAAATTCATGGAAATCGGTCCAGATTTAGATATAGCTCTCACATATATATATCGCCCGATTTTAACTTCTAGAGTCACAGCAAGCGCATTTATTGACCCATCTTGCCAAAATTTTGCAAAATGCTTTCCTCGACGGCAGCCCCAGTATCTGAGGAGTTTGCTCGAAATCGGTTCAGATTTAGATATAGCTCCCATATATATGTTCGTCCGATTTTCAGTAATAATGCAATAAAATGGTAATTTGCCAACCGATTCTGTCGAAATTTGGCAGGAAGTACATTCTCTTGACTCTCAATATTACTGGTGAATTTTGTAGAAATCGGTTCAGATTTAGATATAGCTGTCATATATGTATATCGCAAGATTTTCACCCCAAGAACCACTGCAAGCACATTTATTGACCAATCTTGCCAAAATATTGCACGACGCTTTCCTCGACGACTGCCACAGTATCTGAGGAGTTTGCTAGAAATCGGTTCAGATTTAGATATAGCTCCCATATAGATGTTCGGCCGATTTTCAGTAATAATGCAATAAAATGGTCATTTGTTAACCGATTTTCTCGAAATTTGGCAGGAGGTACTTTCTCTTGACTCTCAATATTACTGACGAAATTCATGGAAATCGGTCCAGATTTAGATATAGCTCTCATATATATATATATATATCGCCCGATTTTAACTTCTAGAGTCACAACAAGCGCATTTATTGACCCATCTTGCCAAAATTTTGCAAAATGCTTTCCTCGACGTCAGCCCCAGTATCTGAGGAGTTTGCTCGAAATCGGTTCAGATTTAGATATAGCTCCCATATGGATGTTCGGCCGATTTTCAGTAATAATGCAATAAAATGGTCATTTGTTAACCGATTTTCTCGAAATTTGGCAGGAGGTACTTTCTCTTGACTCTCAATATTACTGACGAAATTCATGGAAATCGGTTCAAATTTAGATATAGCTCTCATATATATATATCGCCCGATTTTAACTTCCAGAGTCACAACAAGCGCATTTATTGACCCATCTTGCCAAAATTTTGCAAAATGCTTTCCTCGACGTCAGCCCCAGTATCTGAGGAGTTTGCTCGAAATCGGTTCAGATTTAGATATAGCTCCCATATAGATGTTCGGCCGATTTTCAGTAATAATGCAATAAAATGGTCAATTGGTAACCGATTCTCTCGAAAATTTGCAGGAAGGATTTTCTTTTGACTCTCAATATAACTGGTGAAATTCATGGAAATCGGTTCAAATTTAGATATAGCTCTCATATATATATATCGCCCGATTTTAACTTCCAGAGTCACAACAAGCGCATTTATTGACCCATCTTGCCAAAATTTTGCAAAATGCTTTCCTCGACGTCAGCCCCAGTATCTGAGGAGTTTGCTCGAAATCGGTTCAGATTTAGATATAGCTCCCATATAGATGTTCGGCCGATTTTCAGTAATAATGCAATAAAATGGTCAATTGGTAACCGATTCTCTCGAAAATTTGCAGGAAGGATTTTCTTTTGACTCTCAATATTACTGGTGAATTTTGTAGAAATCGGTTCAGATTTAGATATAGCTGTCATATATGTATATCGCCAGATTTTCACCCCAAGAGCCACTCCAAGCGCATTGTTTGACCAATCTTGCCAAAATTTTGCACAATGCTTTCCTCGACGGCAGCCCCAGTATCTGAGGAGTTTGCTCGAAATCGGTTCAGATTTAGATATAGCTCCCATATATATGTTCGTCCGATTTTCAGTAATAATGCAATAAAATGGTCAATTGGTAACCGATTCTCTCGAAAATTTGCGGGAAGGATTTTCTTATGACTCTCAATATTACTGGTGAATTTTGTAGAAATCGGTTCAGATTTAGATATAGCTGTCATATATGTATATCGCCAGATTTTGACCCCAAGAGCCACTGCAAGCGCATTGTTTGATCAATCTTGCCAAAATTTTACACAACGCTTTTCTCGACAACTACCACATTATCTGAGAAGTTTGCTCGAAATCGGTTCAGAATTAGATATAGCTCCCATATATATGTTAGTCAGATTTTTGGTAATTTGTCATAATGTTGTCAATTGTCAACCATAGTTTTTACAGTTTGAACATATTTGCTCGCCGAGATTCATCAAAATTGGTTCAGCATTGGATATAAGTCCCACATTATACTTATAGGGTAGGTGTAGGGTATTATACAGTCGGCACCGCCCGACTTTTGCCCTTCCTTACTGGTTTTTGTTTATGTTTTTTTTTTTATTTCACCATACGACCTTAATTATGACGTTTTTTTTTCTGTCAATGTGTAAGTGTGTGTCTGTGTGTGTGTGTGAATGGGTTTTGACAATTCTCATTATTTTCACAAAAAATAATTGCCAAGATTATTGGCTTCTCCGAACTAGCCATGCGAATGGCAACGATAAGAACTTAAAGGATATTCATGTTGACATTATGCTGTCATTGCCAGCAATCATTGCTCAATTCAAATCTTATGACATACGGTATGTGGTTGTGGTAAATAGTTGTTGTTGTTGTTTTTTTTTTGTTTTTCGTCATTGCCATTTTACATTTAAATCGCATTATCCTTAATTAGTGTCTACGAATTATGATTATGATAGATGCTGGTTATTGAATTTGACTGCATGTGGGCAAATCGATGGAAAGTTGTCAAATGTTAAGAATTTAAAGTTTAATATGAAGACTTGGTTTACAAAGATAATCGTTAACATATTTTAAAGCGTTTAAAATGCTGTGACAATGGTTTCGAAGTCAAACAAGTAAGAGCGTGCTAAGTTCGGCCGGGCCAAATCCTATATACCCTCCACCATGGATCGCATTGGTCGAGTTCTATGCGCGGTATCTCTTTTTAGGCAAACAAATAATATTGAATAAGAAATGTTATGCTATTGGAGCTATAACAAGTTATTGTCCGTTACGGACGGTAAATGAATGCTGAACATTGTAGAAGTCATTGTGTAATGTTTCAGTTCATTCGGATAAGAATTGCGCCTTGTAGGGTCTCAAGAAGCAAAATCGGGAGATAGGTTTATATGGGAGCTGTATCGAGCTATTGATGGATTTAGACCATATTAGACACGCATGTTAGAGGTCATGAGAGAAGCCGTTGTACAAAATTTCAGTCAAATCGGATGAGAATTGCGCCCTCTAGAGGCTCAAGAAGTCAAGATCCCAGATCGGTTTAGATGACAGCTATATCACAACATGGACCGATTTGAACCATACTTGGCGCAGATATTGGAGGTGATACCAAAACACCACGTGCAAAATTTCAGTCAAGTCGGACGAGAATTACGCCATCTAGAGGCTCAAGAAGTCAAAATCCCAAATCGGTTTATATGACAGCTATACCAGATTATGAACCGATCTAAATCATACTTAACACAGTTGTTGGAAGTGATAACAAAACACCACGTGCAAAAATTCAGTCAAATCGGATAAAAATTGCGCCCTCTAGAGGTTTAAGAAGTCAAGACCCAAGATCGGTTTATGTGGCAGCTATATCAAAACATGGGCTGATTTAAACCAGTTATTAACGCAGTTATTGAAAGTAATACCAAACCACCACATGCAAAATTTCAGTCAAATCGGATGAAAATAGCGCCCTCTACAGGCTCAAGAAGTCAAGACCCAAGATCGGTTTATATGGCAGATATATCAAAACATAGACCGATTTGAACCATACTTAGTGCAGTTATTGGAGGTGATACCAAAACACCATGTGCAAAATTTCAGTCAAATCGGATAATAAATGCGCCCTCTAGAGGTTCAAGAAATCAAGACCCAAGATCGGTTTATAAGCAGCTATTTCAGGTTATGTTCCGATTTGAACCATACTTATCGCAGTTATTGGAAGTGATACCAAAACATCACGTGCAAAATTTCAGTCACAGCGGATAAAAATTGCGCCCTCTAGAGGCTCAAGAAGTCAACACCCAAGATCGGTTTATATGGCAGCTATATCAAAACATGGACCGATTTGGCCCATTTACAATCCCATCCGACCTACACTAATAAAAAATATTCGTGCAAAATTTCAGGCGGATAGCTTTACTCCTTTGAAAGTTAGCGTGCTTTCGACAGGACGGACGGACGAAAGGACGGACGGAAGGACGGACGGAAGGACGGACGGAAGGACGGACGGAAGGACGGACGGAAGGACGGACGGACGGAAGGATGGACGGACGGACGGACGGACGGAAGGACGGATGGACGGACGGACGGAAGGACGGACGGAAGGACGGACGGAAGGACGGACGGAAGGACGGACGGACGGAAGGACGGACGGAAGGACGGAAGGACGGACGGAAGGACGGACGGAAGGACGGACGGACGGAAGGACGGAAGGACGGAAGGACGGACGGACGGAAGGACGGACGGACGGAAGGACGGACGGACGGAAGGACGGACGGACGGAAGCACGGACGGACGGAAGGACGGACGGACGGACGGACGGAAGGACGGACGGACGGACGGACGGACGGACGGAAGGACGGACGGACGGACGGAAGGACGGACGGACGGAAGGATGGACGGACGGACGGACATGGCTAGATCGACTCTATGGGGTCTCAGACGCATATTTCGAGGTGTTACAAACAGAATGATGAAATGAGTACGGACGGACATGGCTAGATCGACTCTATGGGGTCTCAGACGCATATTTCGAGGTGTTACAAACAGAATGATGAAATGAGTATTCGAAACCATTCCTTCAGCGTCATAGGCGTCCATACTAACCCCTGCTCCTGTGGTGGCCTCCAACAAAGAGCCATTATTAATCTAACAAAAATGAAAATATTTGAGTATTAATTTCTAATAAATCAAAATGTTAACATATGCACCATTTTGCGCTATCAAGAAGCTAAATTCAACTAAACTTTTATTTGGCAAATGCACAAATTCCCTGGAAATTGATAGCCTATACGTTCGTTCTAGCACCTGACATAAAACATCTGGCATTGCGTAGTAACAACAAGTCGTGTAAAGGAGATGATGCTTATATTAGGTGATTTTTATATAAAGGGGCTCTTTTTCTTTTCATCGTGAGATCATTTGCGCTCCAACTGTTTGTGTAGTGGTTGTTTATAGAGCGTTAATGTACACACGAGTTTCGGGAATCGGATATAAATATTGGGGTGAAAGATTTTTATCTACGATGGCCTTCATATACCCAAAATGAACAGCTGATATGCGAAGCAATTCCTTAGAACGCTAGTGACACATGCCTTATCTGCTGAATCGCATTGGGTATGCAAGCGGAGTCGTTCAAGTTAAACTTTGACTTAATTTGAAATGAAGAATTTCGAACTATGGCAAGACATATTAGAGTCATAGAGAAAATCGTAAAGTACATATAGTCTTGAAATTCTCGACGTTCTGATAGCGGTCGAAAGTGTAATGGTAGCCGCTTAAAAATTTTGCGCAAATACTTAGTATTGCTGTAGGTCGTTGAGGACTGCAAATGGGCTATATCGGTTCAGATTTAAATATAGCTCACATATAAACCGATTTGACTTCTTAAGCCCGTGGAAGCCATTATTTTCATCTAATTTGGCTGAAATTTTGCACATAATGTTCTGTTATGTCTTCCAACAACTATGCCAAATACGGTCCATGGTTTTGGATTCTCAATATTCGGCTTGGCCGAACTTAGCACGCTTTTATTTGTTTACCACTCTTTTGACATTTCTCTACAGTATGGTTTGCCGTTTCTTGATGGAAAGATGAACGAGCCAACAATGGGTCGAAATTATTCAAAATTTACTACCGAAATTTGGAGTCACTGAACCCAACGCTATAGGCTTCAGCGATAAGCAAAATATGTGTTATTTGTCAGAGACCAATCCACACGTCATTATTGCATCCCAAAAAAATTATGGTTTGGTGCGGTTTATGGGCCGGCGGCATCATTGGGCCGTACTTCTTCCGTGATGATTAAGACCGGCACGTTATTGTGAATGTGTATCGCTTCCGTTCGATGATAACATAATATTTTTGGCCCCAATAGGATGATATGGACTTGGAGAACATGTGGTCCGCGCCACAAGGCACACAGCGATTGTGTCATAATCAAATTATTGAAAACCAAGTTTTGAGAATGTGTTATCTCATGAAACAGTCCAGTCGATTTGACGCCGTTATACTATTTCCTGTGGGACCACGTCAAGTCTATAGTGATGCCAACATGCCAGCGACAATTGATGAACTATGCACGAATATCGATCCCGGAATTGCAGTATTAACGGCCGATTTATGCTTGAAAACCGTCGAAAATTGGGTCCAGCGTCTGGTGGTCATGCAACAGAAATCGAATTACATACAAAATGGCATCGAAAGTGCTTTTGAAGAAACAGCGAATTACATTGATATCCACAACCGTTTTAGTTTTTATACCCACCACCATAGGATGGGCGTATACTGATCTAGTCATTCCGTTTGTAACACTTCAAAATATTGATCTAGGGCCCGATATAGTATATATTTGTTCTTGATTTGGTCTTGATATTCGGATTCGAACTAGCTATGCCCGTCCGTCCGTCTATCGCAATAATGATAGCGGTCCAACGCGTAACGCTAGCCGCTTGAAATTTTGCACAGATACCAAATATTGATGTAGGTCGTTGGGGATAGCAAATGGGCCATATCGGTTCAGATATAGATGTAGCTCTCCTATAAACCGATCTGCCGATTTGACTTCTTGAGCCCTTACAAGCCGTAGTTTTTGTCCGTTTTGTCTAAAATTTTGCTTGTGGTGTTCTGTTATGACTTTTAAAAACTGTGCCAAGTACGGTCCAAATCGGTCTATAACCTGATATATCTTCCATATAAACCGATCTGCCGATTTGACTTCTTGGGCCCTTACAAGCCGTAATTGTTGTCCGTTTCGCCTGAAATTTTGCATGTGGTGTTCTGTTACGACTTCCAATAACTGTGCTAAGTACGGTCCAAATCAGTCTATAACTTGATATAGCTCCGATCAGGGACGTAGCAAGGGGGGGACTCGGCGGGGCTTAATGATATTGTTCTAGAGTCAAAATTTCAGCGTAATATCCTCTTTTGACAAGACTTTAGCATGGCTCGGACCCCCCTTAATTTTCATGACAAAATTTCTTTAGAAAATTTTTCTAAATACAAATTTTTTATAAAAAAAATATTAAATTTTTTTCTAAAGACTACATTTTAATGATTTTTTTGTTTAGGACTAACTTTCAGGGAAAAATTCTCTAAAGACAACCAAACCTTGTGATTATTCTTTAAAACCAAAATTTAAATTTTGCATAATTTTATTATGCACTATCTGAACCCGGCCCGCTCCGCTGCGCTTTCATTCACTTTATATGGAACAATAATTTACCTCTTATTTGAGCCTCATATTGCAATGGTCAGCAAATACTTCCTGTTTGGGTGGTGTTATGGGGGTGGCCCCATAAACACTTTTCCCGAATATTGATATCAGATTCGTGCTTTACTTCCAAAGACCTTTCGTTTGAGCCCCATATTGCTATGGTCGTAAATTTGCCTTCTTTGGGGTATGTTCTCGGAGATGGGCGGTCCCACATCTGGATATCAGATTCGTATTCTACACTCATATACCTTTTATTTAAGCCTCTTATTGCCATGTTCAGTAAATAAGTGTTTTAAGGAAGGGGTGGACCCCCAGAAACTTTGTCCCAAATTTGGATATCAGATTCGTATTTTATTCGCAAATACCTTTCATTTGAGTCCCATATTGCCATGGTCGGTAAATATGTCAGATTTTGGGGTTGTTTTGGAGGTTGGGGTGGTCCACCAAACACTTCGTCCGACAATTGGATATCAGATACGTTTTCTAATTTTAAATACTTTTCATTTGAGTCCCATATTGTCGTGATTGGTGTATATGTATATTTGGTAGGTTTTGGGCTGGGGCGGGGTGGGGCGCCCACCCTAAGTATCCGAAATTTGCCCACCCTAGGTATCCGAAATTTTTGTTTGTAGGCTACTATAAGAGAGCACACAAAATAAAAATTTCGCTAAAATCGCATCGCCCATCTCCCAGATCTGTCTTTTCTGAAAATTAGGATAAGGGGAGGGTCCGCTCCCCCTTCAGATAGCAAAAAGTGTAGTATTCTATTTCAAGAAAATCGGTTCAGCCGTTTCTGAGTCTATAAGGAACACACAAACAAACAAACAAACAAGCAAACCAACAAACAAACAAACACAAATTGTCACAAACAACATCATGTCCGTCCGTCCGTCCGTCGGTCCATCCGTTCGTCCGTCCGTCCGTCCATCCATCCATCCATCCATCCATCCATCCATCCATCCGTCCGTCCGTCCGTCCGTCCGTCCGTCCATTCGTCCGTCCGTCCATCCGTCCGTCCGTCTCTCGAGCGCATACTAACATTCGAAGGAGTAAAGCTAGGCGCTTGAAATTTTGCTCAAATACTTCTCATCAGTGTAGGTCGGTTGGGATTGTAAATGGGCAATATCGGCCCATGTTTTGATATAGCTGCCATAAAAAGCGATCTTGGATATTGACTTCTTGAGCCACAGAGGGCGCACTTCTTATTCGACTTGGCTGAAATTTTGCATGAAGTATTTTGTAACGACTTCCAACAATTGCGCAAAGAATTGTTCAAATCGGTCCATAACCTAATATAGCTGCCATATAAACCGATCTTGGATATTGACTGCTTGAGCCGCTAGAGGGCGCACTTCTTATTCGATTTGGCTTAGGTTTTGCATGAAGTATTTCTTGTATGAGTTTCAAATGCTGTGTGTGCTAGGTATTGTTCAAATCGGTCCATAACCTGATATAGCTGCCATATAAACCGATCTGGGTTCTTTACTTCTTAGGCCTCTAGAGGGCGCAATTCTTATCCCATTTGGCTGAAGTTTTGCACGAAGTGTTTTGTTATTATTTCCAACAACTGTGCTATGTATGGTCCAAATCGGTCCATAACCTAATTAATATAGCTGCCATATAAACCGATCTGGGTTCTTGACTTTTTAGGCCTCTACAGGGCGCAATTCTTATCCCATTTGGCTAAAGTTTTGCACGAAGTATTTTGTTACGACTTCCAACAACTGCGCAAAGAATGGTTCAAATCGGTCCATAACCTGATATAGCTGCCATACAAACCGATCTTGAATAATGATTTTTTCAGCCACTAGAGGGCGCAATTCTTATCCGATTTGGCTGAGATTTTGCATGAGGTGTTTCTTGTATAAGTTTCAAATGCTGTGCTAAGTATGGTTCAAATCGGTCCATAACCTGATATAGCTGACATATAAACCGATCTGGGTTCTTAACTTCTTAGGCTTCTAAAGGGGGCAATTCTTATCCCATTTGGCTGAAGGTTTGCACGAAGTGTTTTGTTATTATTTTCAACAACTGTGCTATGGTTCATATCGGTCTATAACCTAATTAATAAAGCTGCCATATAAACCAGTCCTGGACCTTGATTTCTTCAGCCACTAGAGGGCGCAATTCTTATCCCATTTGGGTGCAATATTGCATGAGGTTTTTTTTTATGACTTCCAACAACTGTGCAAATAATGATTCAATGCGGTGCATAACCTGATATAGCTGCCATTTCAAGCGGCTAGCTTAACACGTTCGACCTCTATCGTGATTTCGACAGACGGACGGACAGACATGGCTATATCGACTCAGAATGTCGAGATCCAGCATATATGCACTTTATAGGTTCGCCAATCAATATTTCGAGGTGTTACAAACGGAATGACTACATTAGGATACCCCCACCCTATGGTGGTGGGTATGAATTGACCCAATATAGCGGGTTCATTTAATTTACAATAATATCGATTGAATTCGATTTTCATCACATCAAAATCTTTAGCTCACCCTATTAAACGCCCATTCCACAAACATTTCGGTTTGTATTTCCGAGCAATACATTCCACTTTATGTTTATACAAATATAAATTGTTTGATGGAATGAATTTCCGCTGAATAGATGTTTTCTTTAAATGCAAAATATTTATTTTGTTGTTTATTTTTTCTGCTAACTAGAATCGCTTACACAGCATAAAGTGATAAAAACAATTAAACGTATAGTCACCGATTTAGGCTGGAATATCCAAATGTGTGTTTTGTTCATTGTGGCTAAGTCAAGTGTTTTTATTTACAGTTTATTTTAGGATATAAAATAAATAAATAAATTCTGTTAAAAAAGAAACAAAATTTATTTAAAAATTCCAATTCGACAAAATTTTACTTCATCATCCATAGTTTAGAAGATTTCACAATTTCATTCTATTACATATCGAACAGCATATTTTAAGTTTATGCTCTTGTTTGCAACGCCAAATAGGAGAAGAGCTAGGCAAATTGTCAAAGTAGCAATCGGCTTGCAATTGCTTCCTGATAGCCATGTCTGTCTGTCCGTCCATATAATTTTGTGAACAATATACAGGCAGCATTTGTTGCCAGATTGTCGCAAAAATTTTCCCCCCATATTTGCGATGGCCAGTAAAAAATTGCTGTTTGTGGTCTATTTTGGAAAAGGGGTAGACCCCGTTAAAATTGGTCCCGAAAGTGGGTATCAATTTCGTGCTCTACTCACCAATACATTTCATATGAGCCGAACATTGAAATTTTTGGTAAATATGACCGATTTAGAGGTGTTTTGGGGAGTGGGGTGGTCCCCTAAACACCAATTCCATGTATCAATATAACATTGATTTGGACCCCATATTGGCATTGGCCAATATCTAATCTCAAATACTTTTTATTTAAACTCCTTTTTGCAAAAGTCACCAAATATGTCCGGTTTGGGGTATGGGCCCCACTAGCTTTCAATATCGAGCTCCACTGTCTTGAAGACTCAAATTGTCTTGGTGAGCAAGTACGTCCTATTTGGGGGTTGTTATGGTGGTGGGACATCCCCTGGACAGTTTGTCCCAAATTTTGATATCAGATTCGTGATCTACTTTTGAGCCCCATATTTTTATACCCTCCACCATAGGATGGGGGGTATACTATTTAATTTCGTCATTCTGTTTGTAACTACTCGAAATATTTGTCTGAGACCCCATAAAGTATATATATTCTTGATCGTCGCGACATTTTATGTCGATCTAGCCATGTCCGTCCGTCTGTCCGTTCGTCCGTTCGTCTGTCTGTCGAAAGCAAGCTAACTTCCGAAGAAGTAAAGCTATCCGCTTGAAATTTTGCACAAATACTTCTTATTAGTGTAGGTCGGTTGGTATTGTAAATGGGCCATATCGGTCCATGTTTTGATATAGCTGCCATATAAACCGATCTTGGGTCTTGACTTCTTGAGCCTCTAGAGTGCGCAATTCTTATCCGATTGGAATGAAATTTTGCACGACGTGTTTTGTTGTGATATCCAACAACTGTGCCAAGTATGGTCCAAATCGGTCCATGACCTAATATAACTGCCATATAAACCGATCTTGGGTCTTGACTTCTTGAGCCTCTAGAGTGCGCAATTCTTATCCGATTGGAATGAAATTTTGCACGACGTGTTTTGTTGTGATATCCAACAACTGTGCCAAGTATGGTCCAAATCGATCCATGACCTGATATAACTGCCATATAAACCGATCTTGGGTCTTGACTTCTTGATCCTCTAGAGTGCGCAATTCTTATCCGATTGGAAAAAAATATCGCACGACGTGTTTTGTTATGATATCCAACAACTGTGCCAAGTATGATTCAAATAAGTTCATAACCTGATATAGCTTTTATATAAACAGATCTTGGGACTTGACTTCTTGAGCCTTGGGTTTTTATCCGATTTCGCCAAAAATTTGAAACAGTGGGTTATTTTCAGCCCCCTGACACCCGATCTAAATATGGTTCAGATAGGACTATATTTAGATATAACTGCCATATAGACCGATCTGCCGATAAAGGGTATAATGCCCAAAAAAAAAACATAATTTTTCATCCGATGGTGCTGAAATTTGGAACAGTGAGTAGTTTAAGGCCTCCCGACAACTGACCCAAATATGGTTCAGATAGGACTATATTTAGATATAGCTATCATATAGAACGATCTTCCGATAAAGGGTCTGAAGGCCGTAAAAGCTTTTTTTTTATCCGATTTCGCTGAAATTTAAAGTAGTTTGTTATTTTAAACCTCCTGACACCCGATCTAAATATGGTTCAGATCGGTCCATTTTTATATATAGCTGCCATATAGACCGATCTCCCGATAAAGGGTCTGAAGACCATAAAAGCTTTATTTATTATCCGATTTCGCTGAAATTTGCAACAGTTGGTTATTTTAAGCTTCCCGACATCTGATTTAAATATGGGTTAGATCGGTCCATACTTAGATATAGCTGCCATATAGACCGATCTCCCGATAAAGGGTCTGAAGGCCATAAAAGCTTTATTTTTTATCCGATTTCGCTGAAATTTAAGATAGTGGGTTATTTTAAGCCTCCCGACATCTGATCTAAATATGGTTCAGATCGGACTATATATAAATATAGCTGCCATATAGACCGATCTCCCGATAAAGGGCCTGAAGACCATAAAACATTTATTTATTACCCGATTTCGCTGAAATTTAAAATAGTGAGTAGGTTAGTACCTCCCAACATCCGACCTAAATATGGTTCAGA
Source organism: Stomoxys calcitrans (assembly GCF_963082655.1). Taxonomy (NCBI): domain Eukaryota; kingdom Metazoa; phylum Arthropoda; class Insecta; order Diptera; family Muscidae; genus Stomoxys; species Stomoxys calcitrans. Next base: position 226,553,576 of record NC_081552.1, on the reverse strand, counting down.
TCGGTCCATATTTATATATAGCCGCCATATAGACCGATCTCCCGATAAAGGGTCTGAAGACCATAAAACATTTATTTATTGCCCGATTTCGCAGAAATTTAAAGTAGTGGGTTATTTTAAGCCTCCCGACATCTGATCTTAATATGGTTCAGATCGGACTATATATAGATATAGCTGCCATATAGACCGATCTCCCGATAAAGGGTCTAAAGACCATAAAAGATTTATTTATTACCCGATTTCGCTGAAATTTGCAACAGTGGGTTATTTTAAGCCTCCCAACATCCGACCTAAATATGGTTCTGATCGGACTATATATAGATATAGCTATCATATAGAACGATCTTCCGATAAAGGGTCTGAAGGCCGTAAAAGCTTTTTTTTTATCCGATTTCGCTGAAATTTAAAGTAGTTTGTTATTTTAAACCTCCTGACACCCGATCTAAATATGGTTCAGATCGGACTATATATAGATATAGCTAACATATAGACCGATCTCCCGATAAAGGGTCTGGAGGCCATAAAAGCTTTATTTTTTATCCGATTTCGCTGAAATTTGCAACAGTGGGCTATTTTAAGCCTTCCGACATCTGACCTAAATATGGGTTAGATCGGTCCATATTTAGATATAGCTGCCATATAGACCGATCTCCCGATAAATGGTCTGAAGACCATAAACCATTTATTTATTACCCGATTTCGCTGAAATTTGCAACAGTGGGTTATTTTAAGCCTCCCGACATCTGATCCAAATATGGTTCAGATCGGACTATATATAGATATAGCTGCCATATAGACCGATCTCCCGATAAAGGGTCTGAAGGCCATAAAAGCTTTATTTTTTATCCGATTTCGCTAAAATTTGAAACAATGTAGGACATTTGGTAGGTTTTGATCGCGTCTGAAAGGACTTTTTCCATAAATTTTGGTAGGAAATAATTTTCTTGAGTGCCAACACTGGTTGCGATCCAAATTTACATGTCATCCTGGAGTTTTTATATTCGTTCCCATTTACTATACAAATATCCATAACAGGAATGTATGTTTACTCGCTTACGAATTTATTTAGCATTAGTATTCATGATTTTTTGCTCCACAAAGAAACACAACCCTCAACCATATTAACCGTATATACCGGTGTTTTAATGGTTTGTTTATTTTTGTTTATGTGTGAAAAATTATTAGTGGAAATACAAAATCAATTGACTTAATAATAATGACATCATTAAACAAATTAACTTTAAAAAAAATATTTGCTTATGTGCGTATCTGAATTGAAATGGACTAAAATCCATTTTTGTTAGATAAGAATTTTTGCACCTATACATTTTAAATTTCAATAACAAATTAACCCTGCAAACCCGGATTTCTTTAATATTTTCCATTGAGAGATAATTATCTTTTGGTTTTGTGTATGAAATATACATATCTGGAAAAAATCCTATATGTGTCTTTGATCAGTTAGCTGAGACGGTTCTAATTACTTCTAAATGGGCGAGAAACATTGAACTTTCCCCCTTGCCATTTTTTCTTTATCTTTTTTTCTTTTCTTTCTAACAAAACATGTGCCACGTGATGAAAATTCAAACAATCGCCGCCACCGAGTACATGGGACTTTAAAAGAAAGAACTGTCAATCTTTCCTGAGAATGCTCGAGCCAATGCCAAAAAATTATGTTTTCACATTCATTCTCTTCGGCAAATAGTGATCGAATGCTAGTGCGCCATGATCATTGATGATGGTGATGACTAATGTTTTGTGCGCCATGCTAAGCACAGCACAGTGGGTTGCATTTTCTTGAGCAAACTAAACCAAAAAACTAGTAAAAGCGTGCTAAGTATGGCCGGGCCGAATGTTGGGAACCCCACCACCTTGGATTTTGCTTAAATATGGCAGCTACATCTAGTTAAAGACGGAATTGACCTACTTTGGGCAGTTGTTGAGAGTCATAACAGAAGACCAATATTGCAAATTTTGCCCATGAACATTCCACTAAGGAACAGGGGCAAACTTCTTACATATCAATGAGTGCAGTGGGATTCAAGTTTAACCTCAATGATGAGGGGCCTCATTTTTATAGCCGAGTCCGAACGGCGTGCCGCAGTGCGACACCGCTTTGGAGAGAAGTTTTTACATGGCAAAGAACCTCACAAATGTCGCCAGCATTAGGAGGGGAAAACCTCCGGTGAAAATTTTTTCTGATGGTCTCGCCAGGATTCGAACCCAAGCGTTCAGCGTCTTAGGCGGACATGCTAACCTCTGCACTTATGGCCCCTAATATCCATGACATAAACTCAAAAATGTCAAGCTCAACACAATGGTTGTCCGATCCCGAAATATAAAAGGCAACCCTCGAATGCAAATAGGATTTGGACCGGATCACATTTGATTCAGGTTCCAATAACTTTTATACAAGTCACAGTTTTAGCGACATCAGGTTATAAATCTGCTTTTTGTGGGACTAACATCCTGAATTGAAGGATCGTTGTATACGGTAGATGTGGGATGACGGGAATATAGCTGGATTAAAATTATTTAAAATTTCACCAAAATCGTGAAAAAAATTTGTTTTTATGGTCTTAAGAGCCTTAATCATCAGATCGGTCTATTTGGCATCTGTATCGAAATATAGTCCGTCTGTCCGTCCGTCCGTCTGTCTGTCGAAAACACGCTAACCTGCGAAGGAGTAAAGCTAGCCGCTTGAAATTTTGCACAAATACTTTTTATTAGTGTAGGTCGGTTGGGTTTGTAAATGGGTCATATCGGTCCATGTTTTGATATAGCTGCCATATGAACCGATCTTGGGTCTTGACTTCTTGAGCCTCTAGAGTGCGCAATTCTTACCCGAATGGAATGAAATTTTGCACGACGTGTTTTGTTATGACATCCAACAACTGTGCTAAGTATGGTTCAAATCGGTCCATAACCTAATATAGCTGTTATATAAACCGATCTTGGGTCTTGACATTTTGAGCCTCTAGAGTGCGCAATTCTTATCCGATTGGAAAGAAATTTTGCAAGACGTGTTTTGTTATGACATCCAACAACTGTGCTAAGTATGGTTCAAATAGGTCTATAACCTGATATAGCTGCTAAATAAACCGATCTTGGGTCTTGACTTCTTGAGCCTCTAGAGGGCGCAATTCTTATCCCATTGGAATGAAATTTTGCACGACGTGTTTTGTTATGCCATCCAACAACTGTGCCGAGTATGGTTCAAATCGGTCCATAACCTGATATAGCTGTCATATAAACCGATCTTGGGTCTTGACTTCTTCAGTGCGCAATTCTTACCCGAATGGAATGAAATTTTGCACAACGTGTTTTGCTATGACATCCAACAACCGTGCTAAGTATGGTTCAAATTGGTCCATAACCTGATATAGCTGTCATATAAACCGATCTGGGGACTTGACTTCTTGAGCTTCGATTTGGCTGAAATTTTGCATGACGTATTTTATTCTTACTTTCAACAAATGTGTGAAATAAGGTTCAAATCCGTTCATAACCTGATATAGCTGCCATATACACCGATCTGGGATCTCGACTTCTTGAGCCTCTAGAGGATCCTCTCATGACCATCAACATACGTGTTTATTATGGTCTGAATCGGTCTATAGCCTGATACAGCTCCCATATAAATCGAGCTCTCTTTTTTTTTTGCTTCTTGAGCCCCCAACGGGCGCAATTCTTATGCGAATTGGCTGATATTTTACACAGGTCTCCAACATATAATTTAATTGTGGTCCAATCCGGACCATATCGCTCTAATAGCTGAGCAAATTTTTTCTTATATGTTTTTTTTACCTAAGAAGAGATGCCGGGAAAAGAACTCGACAAATGCGATCCATGGTCGAGGGTATATAAGATTCGGCCTGGCCGAACTTAGCATGCTTTTACTTGTTCTATAATGGCAGAACTAGATGTGAAATAGCAGCAAAATCAACTATGAACAGTCAGCAGACTTTTTTTTTAAGTGAATGTAAACCCCACATATAACACGATCTACCGATAAGACTTTGGGCCAATTGACCACACCCGAACATGAAATAAAATGTTCACCGAACTCGCTTCTCAATACGTCCATTGTTACGCGTGCTGTGTGGCATGTGGCACCGTCTTGTTGAAACCACATGTCATGCAAGTCAAGCCTGGCATTTTGGGCCAAAAAAAAAGTACTTTGAAGAAGTACGCTCCAATGATGCCACCAGCCCATAAACCGCACCAAACTGTGATTTCTTCTGGATGCATTGGTAGCTCTTGCAATGCTTCTGGCTGATCTTTACCCCAAATTCGACAATTCTGCCTTTTTTACGTACCCATTGAGCCTAAAATGAGCTTCGTCGCTGAATGTCCAGAAGTGGGCGATGAATAACCAGAAGTGGGCGATGAACTTTCTTAACAGCCCACTCATTTTGATAATAAAATTCAACAATTTTGATGTTAGTTTGTAAAATTTGGTTCGTTTGGTTAAATTATAGATCAAACTGAAGATTTTTTTCGTTTTATCGTTGGCAAAAATTTCAAAATCACCCCTTGGTATACCGATCGGCTTAGGATCACTTCCTTCGGCTCCGCCCGACTTTTGCTTTTCCTTACTGTTTTTTAAAATTATCCTCTCTTACACTTCGTTTATTTGGCTAAATTTTTGGAAGAATTCATGGTGGTGGATAGACCTATTAGAAAAATCTTGCAATTGGATCCAACATGGACCGCTTATTTTTGCGTGGCTCTTCCTTACTCTCCATTTGATGATATTTTGTTTCGATATCATACCCATATGAAATGTGGAGATTTCTCTAAAGTTGATAGGACAATGAAGTGCCAGCGAAACCTATACCACAAACTCACAACAGCACCAGCATACGAACATATCCATCGCAAACAAAATTTTAAACCTGATGGTTTCGCCAGGATTCGATCCCAAGCGTTCAGCGTCATAACCGGACGTGCTAACCTCTGCGCTACGGTAGCCTCCTCCTCAATAATGCAAAATTAAATGCAAAATTTCAACCGGATAGCTTTAGGCCTTTGAGCGCACCGGATAGCTTTAGGGCTTTGAGCGTTTTGACAAACTTTCCTATAACTCTTAAAAAAATCACCCTTAATAAAGGAGGAGCCGATTCTAGTCATACTTGACGTGGATGTTGGTACCCATAGTAGATGCTAATGTGCAAAATTTCAACCGAATCGGCTCAAGAAGTAAAATCGGTAGATCATTTTATATGGAAGCTATATCAGGTTTAAGGAAACCACCGTAGCGCAGAGGTTAGCATGTTTGCCTATGACGCTGAACGCCTGGGTTCGAATCCTGGCGAGAACATCAGAAACATTTTCAGCGGTGGTTATCCCCTTCTAATGCTGCCGACATTTGTGAGGTACTTTGCCAGGTAAAAACTTCTCCCTAAAGAGGTATAGCTTTGCGGCACGCCGTTTGGACTTGGCTATAAAAAGGAGGTCCCTTATCATTGAGGTTAAACTTGAATCGAACAGCACTCATTTATATGTATGAAGTTTGCCCGAGTTCCTTAATGGAATGTTCAAGGCATTTGCATATCAAGTTTAAGATCGATTCAGTTCGTACATTAGAATGGAAAAATCTTGCCAGGAATCGAATCCAGGCGTTCAGCGTCATAGGCGGTCATGCTAACCTCTGCTCGACGAGGACCTCTTTCAACACAATTCACAACAAGAGCGTCTTTCTTGAATGTATTCCTTGATTTTGGACCGGTTATAAGAAATTAACGTTATTAGAATGTAAAGTTGCACAGTGGGATAGAATCAAAAAAAAAAAAAAACTCATCAAAAATATAGCATATGAGAGCGGCAACTGTGACAACTGTTTGAAATGGTTGGAGCTGAGGTACTATCGAGATTATTTGCAAAATTTCAATGTCCTAGGTGGTCCGAGCGCCGCCAGGACCCTAAATTTGTTATCCTTGGCATTTTGAGAAATTTTTCAGAAATTGTGCGCTACGAATTCCATTTTTTATACCCACTACCGAAGGATAGGGGTATATTCATTTTGTCATTCCGTTTGCAAGATATCAAAATATCCATTCCCGACCTATAGAGTATATACTTTCTTGATCAGAGTAAAAATCTAAGACGATATAGCCATGGCCGTCCGTCTGTCTGTTGAAATCACACTACAGTCTTTAAAAATAGAGATATTGAGCTAAAACTTTGCACAGATTCTTTCCTTGTCCATAAGCAGGTTAAGTTCGAAGATAGGCTATATCGGACTAAATCTTGATATAGGTCCCATATAGAACGATCCTCCGATTTAGGGTCTTAGGCCCATAAAAGCCACATTTATTATGCGATTCTGCTGAAATTCGGGACAGTGAGTTGTGTTAGGCCACTTGACATCTTTCTGCAGTTTGGTCCAGATCGGTCCAGACTTGGAAATAGCCGTCATATAGACCGATCCGCCGATTTAGGGTCTAAGGCCCATAAAAGTCTCATTTATTATCCGATTTTGCTGAAATTTGGGACAGTGAGTTGCGTTAGGCCACTCGACATCTTTCTGCAGTTTGGTTCAGATCGGTCCAGATTTAGATATAGCTGGCATATAGACCGATCTCTCGATTTAAGGTCTTGCGCCCATAAAAGGCGCATTTATTGTCCGATTTCGCCGAAATTTGGCACAGTGAGTTGTGTTAGGCCCTTCGATGTCCGTCTTTGATTTGGCCCAGATCGGTCCAGATTTGGATATAGCTGCCATATAGACCGATCTCTCGATTTAAGGTTTTGGGCCCATAAAAGGCGCATTTATGGTCCGATTTTGCCAAAATTTAGGACAGTAAATTGTGTTGGGCCCTTTGAGATTTTTCTTCAATTTGGCTCAGATCGGTCCAGATTTGGATATAGCTGCCATCTAGACCGATCTCTTGATTTAAGGTTTTGGGCTCATAAAAGGCACATTTATGTTCCGATTTTGTCAAAATTTGGGACAGTGCGTTATGTTAGGCCCTTCAATATCCTTCTTCAATTTGGCCCATATCGGTTCAGATTTGGTTATAGCTGCCATATAGACCGATCTCTCGATTTAAGGTTTTGGGCCCAGAAAAGGCGCATTTATTATCGGATTTTGCCAAAATTTGGGACAGTGAATTGTATTAGGCCCTTCGACATTCTTCTTCAATTTGGTCCATATCGGTTCAGATTTGAATATAGCTGCCATATAGACCGATCTCTCGATTTAAGATTTTGGGGCCAGAAAAGGCACATTTATTGTCCGATTTTGCCAAAATTTGAGACAGTGAGTTGTATTAAGCCCTTCGACATTCTTCTTCAATTTGGTTCAGATCGGTCCAGATTTGGATATAGCTGGCATATAGACCGATCTCTCGATTTAAGGTCTTGCGCCCATAAAAGGCGCATTTATTGTCCTATTTCGCCGAAGTTTGGGAAAGTGAGTTAAGTTAAACCCCTCGACATCCTTCTTCAATTTGGCTCAGATCGGTCCAGATTTGGATATAGCTGCCATATAGACCGATCTCTCGATTTAAGGTTTTGGGCTCATAAAAGGCGCATTTATTGTCCAATTTCACTGAAATTTAAGCTCAAAGATAAGGGGCCTCCTCTTTATAGCCGAGTCCAAACGGCGTGCCGTAGTGTGACATCTCTTTGAAAAGAAGTTTTACATGACATAGTACCTCACAAATGTTGCCAGGAGTAGGAGGGGAAAACCACTGCTGAAAATTTTTCCTAATGGTCTCGTCAAAATTCGAACCCAGGCGTTCAGCGTCATAGGCGGACATGCAAATCTCTGCGCTACGGTAGCCTCCATGCTTATTAGTATTTGCTCCAAATCGGAACATATTTCGATATAGCTGCTTTGGGGCGTATGGTATGAATTTTTCACCGGATTTAGACGAAAGGTGGTTTACATATATATTTGAGGTGGTGGGTATCCGCAGATGGCCCCAGACGAACTTAACACCTTTTTACTTGAATTTTACTGCAAAGTCCTTACGAACGTGTCCGCTTGAGTTTTACAATATTTCCACTGGTTTCGGAGATATTGAACTTTTAATTTTTATTTTTTGAAATTTTGGCCGAAATTAGCCGATGCATGTTTTGCATTGGTGACAAAATTTTGAAATGACGCATAATGAAAGTTTGAACAATAGCTAGAGACAGAGAGAAACTTCCTTTAATCAGTAGAGATCTTTTCAGCTTGAAATGTATTTAGAAATCACTTTCTTCTCTTTTAATGGTGAGCCGCAGAGCGAGAACTTTTTGAGAATTTTTTATACCCTCCACCATAGGGTGGGGGTATACTAATTTTGTCATTCTCTTTGTAACTCCTCGAAATATTCGTCTAAGACCTCATAAAGTATATATGTTCTTGATCGACATGACATTTTAAGTCGATCTAGCCATGTCCGTCCGTCCGTCTGTCTGCCGAAAGCTCGCTAACTTTCGAAAGAGTAAAACTAGCCGCTTGAAATTTGCACCAAATACTTTTTATTGGTGTTGGTCGGTTGGGATTGTAAATTGGCCATATCGGTGCAAGTTTTGATATAGCTGTCATATAAACCGATCTGGGGTCTTGACTTCTTAAGCCTCTAGAGGGCGCAATTCATATCCGAATTGGCTGAAATTCGACATGACGTGATTTGCTATGACTTCCAACAACTGGGCTAAGTATGGTATAAATCGGTCCATAACCTGATGTAGTTGTCATATAAACCGATCTGGAATCTTGACTTCTTGAGCCTCTAGGGGGCGTAATTATTTTCTGACTGACTGACAATCCATCATAGATGCCATGATAAAAATCAACACAGCTCTTAAATAAATAAAATATTCTCATTCAAACGTTCAAGCACTGACTCAAAAACGCATAAATTATCAAAAAAAAAATCGGCATCACATCAATCATGGCCAGAACTTGCTGATAGATTTCTACCTTATATTGGATTTGAAGAAGATTTTCCCATTTAACAGTGTAACGATGTGTTCCATATATCACTTTCAATTACTTTCAAATATCTTTATATTTTTTTTTAAATCTTTTTTTTTCCTTCACAATTTTCTTCTGTTTTGCTTCTTATTGCAATTTCTCAACACTTTGTATTTATGCTCTATGGCATATTTCAATTTCACTTATGCATGCACTTTTATCTTTACGCATTGGCCATCTTTCATTGGCTTATATAGGCTTTTTTGTTTTCTATTTCAAAAGGAATCCAATGCGTTTTTTTGTTTAGCTCACACTCATGCTCTTCACTAGCTCTCTTTGAGTAGGGACGAAGTTAGCGAAGCGCTTGTAACGAACACGTCTAAACAAACGGAAAACTCGTTAACAACTGATTTGCCGACTATTCGTTTGGCTAGCAGCAACCGTTAAAGGCACACGCAAACAAGACAACAATGTGCCCAACACCAGATAATCTTCTGCACACGAAGTGCATGTGAAGTGCTCGTCGCCGATGTCGTTTGAGTTCGTTGTAGGCAATCGGCTGGTGAGACCGGCAAAAATACAATCACCGCGAAACACCCTTAATAGACGTCAGGCAGAAATGTGGGAGTATGCTGGGGGGGGGGGGGGGGGGGAAATATGTTGCTCTGCAAAGGCAAACATAAATGCCGACAATAACAAAGGCATTAAAGGAGAGTGGTGGTACCATGGGTGGTATGTGTGGCTTGTTGCATGCATTTCTCATATGCTCTCCCAAAACTTAAGGAGAGAGCATAAAAGAGACCAACTCGATAATAGCCATGCTTTACTTTAGCTGTTTAACTTTTGGCGGGAATTGTAAACCAAAACATTGCAGAAAATGTTGCCCCAAATCCTGGCAACATTGTTTATAAACATTTTCCGGTTTGAATGTTTTTATGTTGCAGCCCCTATTTTGATAGCCAGCACGTGGCCGGTCAAATGTTGCCTCCCCCCATTGAGCATGCGTTAAATTTTAAAGGAAATCCTTGTCAAATTATATAGTCTTAAACAACCCAAAACACACACACACACACACACAAACACATGTTTATACACAAACACTTACGCACTCATTCATCTCTATACACATATACATATTTAAACACTGGGGCTCTCTATATGTATGACACTGACATGTTGTTTACTTTAGGGAACCCCTATTAGTGTGTGCGCGTGTGTGTGTGTGTGTGTGTGGAGTGTCAATGTGTTTGTTTACAAGTATTTGTGAGTGTCTGTGGCCCATCTGCGCTCTTAGCCAATCAAAGTGTGACAAAATTACGCGCAGCAAGTATTTTAGCCAAATTCTAATGCTCCACTGACAAGTCCCCTTCACCATTAAAAATGGTGGAGGTTACAATCAACTATAAGATATTTATAATTTACCCATTGTATGCCCTGCCCCACCCCCCAAGGTCCCTCCCTGGTTGTTAGGTGTCCTAAGACATTTGATAACTTGTTGATGATGTTTGCTTACAAAGCTTTGGTGTTTGGTTGTATGATTTTGGCTTTCATTGACTGGTTGGCCATTCGTGAATATTTTCTCATGATCACATTCTTGCTTTGGCTGCATACAAATATTTTCTTAGGGGGTGGCGATACAATCTTTACCTATGATAATTTTTCTTTCTTTTTATCTCGAAAGAAAGCTGGCACTGTCGAACTTGGTCGATACCAAAATTTGTAGTTCTCATTATTTTAATTAACGGAATAAGAAATTTATTACGGATGCCATTACATTTTGGCAATACTAACATGTGAGGCAACGTAATATGAAAATCTTAAAACCTAAACTGATCCTGTTCAAAATTTCAGAAAAATTGAATAAAAAATACGCATTTAATGAGCTTAGCATGCCTATGTAAAGGGAAGGTTGGTGGAGACTGCTCTGCACGAGGTTGTGCATAAAATAGAAGAATCCTTCGATGCCAAAACGTACACACTGGCGGTATGCAATGACATCGGGGGGGCGGACCGACACACAGTTCCAATCCTTAGACGGGTCCTTAAACGGGTCGACCCGATCCTTAGAGACTGGATAAACAATATTCTAAGGAACAGGTGGATAAATTGTGTGTCCCATGGCATAAATATAAGGGAGAAAGTGGCACAAAGCACGTCACAGGGGGGCATTTTATTGCCACTCCTATGGGTGACCACCTTAAATGACCTATGACGGATGCTTGCTCAGGAGGGATTTGAACCTATCTGCTACGCAGACGATGTTATAATACTTCAAAGGAGTAAGAATCCGAACGAGCTATGCAGAAGGGCCGAAAAGGTCTTGCATATGGCATATGACTGGGCTAGACCCAGAGGTCTCAATGTCAACCCAGAGAAGACTGAAATATGCCTGTTCACGAGGAAGGCGAAGGTGGGCCAATTAACGCACCACGTCTTGTCAATAAGACGATTTTGATATCTGACAAGGTCAAATATATAGGAGTGATCTTACAGATGGCATATGACTGGGCTAAACCCAGGGGTCTCAAAGTTAACCCAGAGAAGACTGAAGTATGCCTATTCACGAGGAAGACGAAGGTGGGCTAATTTGACGCACCACGTTTTCTCAATAAAACGATTTCTATATCTGACAAACTTAATTGGAAGTGTCACATTGAGGAGCGCACTGAGACGAGCCTAGACGTGCCGTAAGCTCGAAATGGGGCCTGAATCCGAGGATAGTCCACTGGCTCTACAGGAGCGTGATGAGACCAATACTTACTTACGCCTCAGTAGTTTGGTGCACTGCTATGGAGAAAAAGTGCAACATAAGGACCATACAACAGGTTCAGAGAACATGTTGTCTTGGCATAGGCGGAGCGATGAGGACCACGCCCACTAAGGCACTGGGGACTATTCTAGATATCCGACCCATTGGCATACAGATTATGTGTGAGGCTGCCACTACGGCTACGAGACTTAAAGCGATGGAAGAATAGATTGAGGATGGGAGCAGCTCACACCGTCGAGGTATAATCGAGACGACGATAGGAAACCTGAAAGGATAGGAAGAGGCTTCCGATCGGATACCTGAGATGAACCTTGAGGTCCAGTGCGAGGCACTGCTGCCATCGGCATAGTCTTGGATTGACGGAACCCTAGTATTGCCATCTGGAGGGTCATGTTACACGGATGGATCAAAGCTAGAGGACAGAGTGGGCCTGGGGGTCTACATTGAGCACCCAAGGACTGAGATCTGTTTTAAACTGCCTGACCATAATAGAGTCCAGCAGGCGGAGATCCGGGCGATCACGGAATGCGTGAAATGGTGTGGTGCTAACGCGAGGACGTCAAGTGTGAACATCTTTACGCACAATAAAATGTTCATAAGGGCAATAACAAGCAGGAAGGTAAGGTAACAAACAGTCTTGCAGTGCAAGAAGGAGATTAACGCCTTCTATGAGGATGGCAAAATCCGCAACGTTTTGGTGCTGGGCCATAACGGAGTAGGGGGAAATGAAAAGGCAGACGATTTGGCGGTGAAGGCCAGAGGATTGCCGTCAATAAACTTGGTTAACCCAAAGACTTTCGGGTCGACGTAGTCCAAGTTGAGGGAGTGGGCGACGAATGCGCATGCAACATTGTGGAACAGCGAAACGGTCGACAGGACGCTGAAAATCTTATGGGGAGATCCAGATCGTGAGAAGACAAGGCTATTACTGAAAGGCAGTAAGAAGAAGGTCAGTTTGGCTATTGGTATCATAACGGGACACATAGGACTACGAGCTCACTTATATAAAATCGGTGCGGCAAGTAATTGCATGTGTAGGACATGCGAGGAAGATGATGAGACGTTGGAGCATTTTCTTTGTCATTGCCCGGCTTTCGCGTCTAACAGATACCGGCACTTGAGTGGAGACACAATACCAGGCATAAACCAACTTAGGGGAGTGGTAGTGAAAACAATTAAGGATTTTGTAAGTAGCACGTAATTATTCATTTTAGAGGGTTCTTTATAGTTTTTAGAGCGCACAACAAGCCGATTACCGGCTTAGGTGTATGTCCATAGTGACATGGGGCGGGTTAATATCTGCACCCTTTTTGCAACCTAACCTAACCTATTCATATGGTCTATAGGGCATAGCAAAACACGTCGTGCAGAATTTCAGCCAAATCGGATAGAAATTGCGCCATCTAGTGGCTCAAGAATTCAAAATCCAAGATCGGTTTATATGGCAGCTATATCAAAACACGCACCGATATGGCCCATTTACAATACTAACCGACCTACACTAATAACAAGTATTTGTGCAATATTTTAAGCGGCTAGCTTTACTCCTTCGAAAGTTAGCGTGCTTTCGACAGACAGACAGACTGACGGACGGACGTACGGACAGACGGACTTGGCTAGAGCGACTTAAAATGTCATGCATAAAATATATATACTTTATGAGGTCTTAGACGCATACTTCGACTAGTTACAATCAGAATGACGAATGTCCCTCTGTCCATGTATTCTTGTTATCAAGGTACATGTCGAATTTGTTGTCCTATTTTCACGAAATTTTGCATAAGTCTCTTTTTTGGTCCACGGACGAACGCTTTTGATTTTGGTCCAGATTTAGATATAGCTCCCATATATATCTTTCATCCGATATGCCCTTTTAAAGCTGTAGAAGCCACAATTTTGGTCTGATCCTTACAAAATTTGGCATGAAGTGTTTTTTTCGACGTCCCAATATATGTGCAAAATTTCATCAGAATCGGATCAGATTTATATACAACTTCGATATATATCTTTCATCCGATAAGGTCTTTTAGGGCTGTAGAAGTCACAATTTAGGTCCAATCCTTACAAAATTTGGCACAAAGTGCTTTTTTGGACGTCTTAATGTGTGTGCAAATTTTCATTGAAATCGGTCCAGATTTAGATATAGCTCCCATATATATCTTTCATCCGATATGCCATATTGAAGCTCTAGGAGCCCCAATTTTGGTCCAATCTTTACCAAATTTAGCATGCGATTTTACGTGTGACGTTTTAATCCATGTGCAAAATTTCATCTAAATCGTTTTAGATTTAGATATAGTTCCCATATATAACTTTCATCCGATATGACCTATTACTACTGTAGAAGTCACAATTTTGGTCTGATCTTTACCAAATTTGTCACTAAGTGCTTTTTGCGTCATCCCAATATATGTGCAAAATTTTATAAGAATCGCATCAGATTTACATATAGTTCCCATATATATCTTTCATCCGATATGGCCTTTTAAGGCTGTAGAAGGCACAATTTTGGTCCGATCTTTACCAAATTTGGCACGAAGGGGTTTTTTGGACGTCTGAATATGTGTGCAAAATTTTATCAGAATCGGATCAGATCTATATATACCTACCATACATATCTTTCACCCGATGTGGCCTTTTAAGGCTGTAGAAGGCACAATTTTGGTCCGATCTTAACAAAATTTGACATGGAGCGTTTTATTCAACGTCCCCATATTTGTGCAAAGCTCCATAAAAATCAGTTCAAATTTAGATATAGCTCCCATACATATTTTTCATCTGATATGGCCTTTAAAGGCTGTAGAAGCCACAATTTTGGTCAGATCTCTACAAAATTTTTCATGAGATGTTTTAATTGACAACCCAATACGTGTACAGATTTAGATAAAACTCCCATATATATTTTTTATGCGTTTCGACTTTTAAGGCTGTAGAAGCCACAATTTTCGTACCATCGTAAGAAAATCCTGCAAGGTTCTATTCGATATTTCAATGGGTGTGCAAAATTAAAGTTTGACAAGATTTTGATATAAGTGCTATATATTAAAAGTGTTACGTATACTTGGTGGTGTGGGGTGTTATATAGTCGGCTCCGCCTGACTTTTGCCTTTCCTTACTTGTTTTGTTTGGAAATTTGGGCCTCCAATTCTGTCGCCGTGTCATTCCTGGTATCGCTAAGTCTTTGTATTCCCATGATTGATTATAGATTATTGTTGTTATTGCCCAACTTGGCATTGAAATCCCTCATAACAAGCTTAATGTCCCCTTTTGTTAGAGAGCGTGTCACTGAGTCGAGTTGGGAATAGAATTTATCCTTTGTTTCGTCATCCTCAGGTTCTATTGGTGCGTATAATGCTACGTAGCAGTAGATATTTTGCGGAATTTAAAATTTAATCTCACCGTCATGATGCCTTAAGATATGACATTGTATGATAGAAGAGCTCGCTTTGCTTTCGGCAGCAGCTAAAGACCAACCCCATTTGTACGGTGGATTTCATTGCCTTGAAAAATTAGATGGTCGTCACCTTGAATATCCATAGTTCCGGATTTCGGCCATCTAACTTCATTCAAACCTGTCCTGAACTTGGTAAAGTCTCAATTATTTGAGAGAATCATGACGTTCCAAGTTCCAATCATAAATCGCATTCTGAATCCATAGGACAGCATCCGGGGGTTGTCAGTTCCATTGTTTCTTGTTGATATTTCTGTAATCCTGACTTTTAAATGGATGGCAGATTAGGCCATCGCATCGATACCTAGTGCTGTGTCTACCAGCGACCCCCTACGCCGGGCATTCTTGATGGTAGGTTAGGTTAGGTAAGGTTGAAAAGAGAATGCAGATATTAATCCGCCCCATGCCACTTTGGGTATAAACCTAAGCCAGTAATCGGCTTGTTGTGCACTCTAAAAACTATAAAGTAACCCCTAAAAAGAAAATTTTATGTTAGGAATTCCGTGCTACTTACAAAATCCATAATTGTTTTCAATACCACTCCCCTAAGATGGTTCATGTCTGGTATTGCGTCTCCACCTAAGTGCCGGTATCGGTTAGACACTAAAGCCGGCCAATGACAAAGGAAATGCTCCAACGTCTCATCATCTTTCCCGCATACCCTGCACCTCAGCTATCACTTGCTGCACCGATTTTATATAAGTGAGCTCGTAGTCCTATGTGTCCCGTTATGATACCAATAGCTATACTGACCTCCTTCTTGCTTCCTTTCAGTAATAGCCACGTCTTCTCACGATCTGGATTCCCCCATAGGATTTTCGCCGTCCTACCGACCGTTTCGCTGTTCCAAAATGTTGCATGAGCATTCGATGCTCACTCCCATAACTCGGACTGCGTTGACCCCAAAGGCTTCGGGTTAACCAAGTTTATTGACGGCAGTCCTCTGGCCTTCACCGCCAAATCGTCTGCCCTTTCATTTCCCCTTACTCCGTTATGGCCCGGCACCCAAACGATGCGAATTTTCCCATCCTCAGATGGTAAATCTTTTAATAATCTGTGAGTGCCTCCGTTGGCCATTACTTTTGGCTCATCCGCTGCCGACCCCATTGTACGGACCCGTTGTGTTCGCATTCGTATCCGTGCAAGTGGGACACCCCATGCCTGTGTTAACGTTTTAGTTCGCCCCTCGTATTATACCCTCCACCATAGGATGGGGGGTATACTAATTTCGTCATTCTGTTTGCAACACCTCGAAATATGCGTCTAAGACCCCATAAGGTATATATATTCTTGATCGTCATGACATTTTAAGTCGATCTGGCCGTGTCAGTCCGCTTGTCCGTCCGTCTGTCTGTCAAAAGCACGCCAACTTTCGAAGGAGTAAAGCTAGGCGCTTGACATTTTGCCCAAATACTTTCTATTAGTGTAGGTCGCTGGGGATTGTAAATGGGGCAAATCGGTTTATGTTTTGATATAGCTGCCATATAAACCCATCTTGGGTCGTGACCTCTTGAGCCTCTAGAGGGTGCATTTTTTATCCGATTTAGCTGAAAATTTGCGCGTGGTGTTTTGGTATAACTTTCAACAACTGTTCTTAATATGGTTCAAATCGGTTCATATCCTGGTATAGCTGGCATATAAACCGATCTGGGATCTTGACTTCTTGAACCGCTAGAGGGCGTTATTCTCTTCCGATTTGAACGAAATTTTGCATCACGTGTTTTGTTATAACTTCCAACAACTGTGCTTAGAGTGGCTCAAATCGGTACATAATCTGATATAACTGCCATATAAACCGATCTTTTATCTTGACTTCTTGAGCCTCTAGAGGGCGCAATTCTTGTCCGATTTAGCTAAATTTTTCCACATGGTGTTTTGGTATCACTTCGCTAAATATGGTTCAAATCGGTTCATAACCTGATATAGCTGCCATATAAACCGATCTGGGATCTTGACTGCTTGAGCCTCTAGAGGGCACAATTCTTTTCCGATTTGGCTGAAATTTTGCATCACATATTTTGTTATAACTTTCAACAACTGTGTTTAGTATGGCGCAAATCATTACATACCCGATATGGCTGCCATATAAACCGATATGGGATCTTGACTTCAAGAGCCTCTAGAGGGCGCAATTCTCATCCGCTTAAGCTAAGTTTTTCCACGTAGTGTCTTGGTATCACTTCCAACAACTGTGCTTAGTATGGCTCAAATCGGTACATAACCTGATTCAACTGCCATATATACCGATTTTGGATCTTGACTTCTTGAGCCGCTAGAGGGCGCAATTCTTTTCTGATTTGACTGAAATGTAGCATGACGTGTTTTGTTATAACTTCCAACAGCTGTGTTTAGTATGGCGCAAATCATTACATAACCTGATATAGCTGCCATATAAACCGATCTTGGATCTTGACTTCTTGAACTGCTAGAGGGCGTTATTCTTTTCCGATTTGGATGAAATTTTGTACAACGGCTTCTCCCACGACCTTCAACATACATGTCCAATATGGTCTGAATTGATCTATAGGTTGAAACAGCTCCCGTATAAACCGATCTCCCGATTTTGCTTCTTGAGCCCCTACAAGGCGGAATTCTTATTTGAATGGATTGAAATATTACACAATGACTTCTACAATGTTCAGCGTTCAATTCATATATGGTCCAAATCGAACTATAACTTGCTAGCTCCAACAGTCTAACAGTTCTTATTCATTGTACTTTGTTTGCCCAGAAAGAGATAACGCTCAAAGAACTCGACGAATGCGACCCATGGTGAAGGGTTTATAAAATTCGGCCCGGCCGAACTTAGCACGCTCTTTTTTGTTTTATTTCTGCAGTACCCCTCATGTCTGATGAGTTTCCCCTATCAGCCATCCATAAGCGCTCCATTCGATTCCAATATTGTCCAATATGAATATTGAATGCCTTTACAATCATTTGCATTGAGAGCATCTCCTAAAAACCCAATACCAGCAATTGCATTTTAATTAACATCTAATATCAATTTCAAATCTCCTGGCGTTTCAAAAATTGCATATCTCACAAAGAGACACACTGCCAATTAGACAAATACACACCCATTCATCCACACTCACACGCACACAGGCATGCATGTTCAAATGCGGTTAATAAATGCATGTACATGAATGAAAGACCTCTCTCAGCGGAAATATCACTTACCGAAAGTCATTCGAAATAATTGCATAGAGAGAAAGTGAATAGGCAACAAAGGAAAACAGTGACAACGATGACGCCAACTACAACAGCTAGAACAGCAGAAGCAGACAAAGCTCAAAGGACAACCCACAAACTCTCTGCATGAGTTTAATCAGTACGATTAATCTTAATGCGTGCCACACACCATTTTGAGCCCAAAGCAATGACCAACAATCTATGAACCAAGCGACCTACCATCAAAGCCGCAATAACCACATATTTACGAACAACTTAATATAGAAAGCCATAGCTTAAAAGCGCTTATAACTAGGTATGTGGGCGTGTGTGTGTGTGCATGAATATGGATATTGTGAAGTGAATTTGTGTATGTTGATACTTGCAAAAGTATCAATTTCTTGTTGTATTTTAGCCCTTTGGCAAAATGTTAAGGTTGTACTTGTATATATGGGACGTTCCATTAAATGTTAAACAATTTTTGTAAAAAAACTCAAAAATAATGAAAAACAAGTAAGAACGTGCTAAGTTCGGCCGGGCCGTATCTTATATACCGGGCCAAATCCGGGCCGGGCCAAATCTTATATATGGATGCCATGGATAGCATTTGTCGAGTTCTCCGCCCGGTATATCTTTTTAGGCAAACAAAGAATAATGAATAATAACTGTTATGCTATTGGAGCTATTGTATATCAAGTTATAGTCCGCTTCGGACCATAAATGAATTGAATGCTGAACATTGTAAAAGTCATTGTGTAATATTTCAGTCCCTTCGTACAAGAATTGCGCCATGTGGGGACTCAAGAAGCAAAAAACATCGATTCAGACCATATTGTACACGTAAATTGAAGGTCATGGGAGAAGACGTGGTACAAAATTTTTGCCCAGTCGAAAGAGAATTGCGCCCTCTAGCGGCTCAAGAAGTCAAGATCCCAGATCGGTTTATATGGCAGCTATGTGAGATAATATACCGATTTACACCATACTTAGCATAGTTGTTGGAAGTCATAACAAAACACCTCGCGCAAAATTTCTACCAAGTCGGATGAAAATTGCGCCCTCTAGGGGCTCAAGAAGTCAAGACCCATGATCGGTTTATATGGCAGCTATATCAGATTATATACCGATTTGCGCCATGCTTAGCACATTTGTTGGAAGTCATAACAAAACACATCGCGCAAAATTTCTACCAAGTCGGATGAAAATTGCGCCCTCTAGGGGCTGAAGAAGTCAAGATCCCAGATCGGTTTATATGGCAGCTATATCAGATTATATACCGTTTTGAACCATACTCAACACGGTTGTTGGAAGTACCACCAAAACACCACGTGCAAAATTTCAGCCAAATCGGACAGGAATTACGCCCTCTAGCGGCTCAAGAAGTCAAGATCCCAGATCGGTTTATATGGCAGCTATATCAGATTACAGAGCGATTTCATCCATTCTTGGCACAGTTGTTGGAAAAGATACCGAAACACTACGTGGAAAATTTCAGCCAAATCAGACGATAATTGCGCCCTCTAGAGGCTCAAGAAGTCAAGACCCGTGATCGGTTTAAATGGCAGCTATATCAGGTTATAGACCGATTTGAACCATATTCAACACAGTTATTGGAAGAACCACCAAAACACCACGTGCAAAATTTCAGTCAAATCGGACTATAGTTGCGCCCTCTAGAGGCTCAAGAAGTCAAAATCCCAGATCGGTTTATATCGCAGCTATATCAGGTTATATGCCGATTTTCACCATACTTAGCATAGTTGTTGGAAGTCATAACAAAACACCTCGCGCAAAATTTCTACCAAGTCGGATGAAAATTGCGCCCTCTAGGGGCACAAGAAGTCAAGATCCCAGATCGGTTTAAATGGCAGCTATATCAGGTTATAGACCGATTTGAACCATATTCAACACAGTTGTTGGAAGTACCACCAAAACACCACGTGCAAAATTTCAGCCAAATCGGACAGGAATTACGCCCTCTAGCGGCTCAAGAAGTCAAGATCCCAGATCGGTTTATATGGCAGCTATATCAGATTACAGAGCGATTTCATCCATTCTTGGCACAGTTGTTGGAAAAGATACCGAAACACTACGTGGAAAATTTCAGCCAAATCAGACGATAATTGCGCCCTCTAGAGGCTCAAGAAGTCAAGACCCGTGATCGGTTTAAATGGCAGCTATATCAGGTTATAGACCGATTTGAACCATATTCAACACAGTTATTGGAAGAACCACCAAAACACCACGTGCAAAATTTCAGTCAAATCGGACTATAGTTGCGCCCTCTAGAGGCTCAAGAAGTCAAAATCCCAGATCGGTTTATATCGCAGCTATATCAGGTTATATGCCGATTTTCACCATACTTAGCATAGTTGTTGGAAGTCATAACAAAACACCTCGCGCAAAATTTCTACCAAGTCGGATGAAAATTGCGCCCTCTAGGGGCACAAGAAGTCAAGATCCCAGATCGGTTTAAATGGCAGCTATATCAGGTTATAGACCGATTTGAACCATATTCAACACAGTTGTTGGAGGAACCACCAAAACACCACGTGCAAAATTTCAGTCAAATCGGACGATAATTGCGCCCTCTACAGTCTTAAGAATTAAGAATTCCAAACCAAAGATCGGTTTATATGGCAGCAATATCGAAACATGGCCCTTTATGGCCCTTTTACAATCCCAACCGACCTATACTTATAAAAAGTATTTGTGCAAAATTTCAAGCGCCTAGCCTTACTCCTTCGAAAGTTAACGTGCTTGCGACAGACAGACGGACGGGCTAAGCTCGACGGGGTTTTACTTCTTTTTCATTATATTCGATTTTTATACCCTCCACCATATGATGGAGTGGATCGTTAAGCGCCTAGCCTTACTCCTTCGAAAGTTAACGTGCTTGTGACAGACAGACGGACGGACGGATATGACTAGTTAATAACTAGAAGATGAAAAAGAAGTAAAACCTCGTCGAGCTTAGCCGGGGCTTATCTTATCTATCCTTCACGGTGGATAGAATTTGAAACGATCTTTGAATGAATTTTTCATATATTGGGTTGCCCAAAAAGTAATTGCGGATTTTTCATATAGTCGGCGTTGACAAATTTTTTCACAGCTTGTGACTCTGTAATTGCATTCTTTCTTCTGTCAGTTATCAGCTGTTACTTTTAGCTTGCTTTAGAAAAAAGTGTAAAACAAGTAAAAGCGTGCTAAGTTCGTCCGGGCCGAATCTTATATACCCTCCACCATGGATCGCATTTGTCGAGTTGTTTTCCCGGCATCTCTTCTTAGGCAAAAAAAAGGATATAAAAAAAGATTTGCTCTGCTATTAGAGCGATATCAAGATATGGTCCGGTTTGGACCACAATTAAATTATATGTTGGAGACCTGTGTAAAATGTCAGCCAATTCGAATAAGATTTGCGCCCTTTGGGGGCTCAAGAAGTAAAAAAGAGAGATCGATTTATATGGGAGCTGTATCGGGCTATAGACCGATTCAGACCATAATAAACACGTATGTTAATGGTCATGAGAGAATCCGTCGTACAAAATTTCGGGCAAATCGGATAATAATTGCAACCTCTAGAGACTCAAGAAGTCAAGATCCCAGATCGGTTTATATGGCAGCTATATCAGGTTATGAACCGACTAGTACTTTATTTGACATAGTTGTTGAAAGTAACAATAAAAAACGTCTTGCGAAATTTTAGCCAAATCAGATAGAAATTGCGCCCTCTAGAAGCTCAAGAAGTCAAGTCCCCAGATCTGTTTATATGACAGCTATATCAGGTTATGAACCGATTTGAACCATATTTAGCACAGTTGTTGGATATCATAACAAAATACTACGTGTCAAAATTCATTCCAATTGAATAAGAATTGCGCCCTCTAGAGGCTCAAGAAGTCAAGACCCAAGATCGGTTTATATGACAGCTATATAAGGTTATGGACCGATTTGAACCATACTTAGCACAGTTGTTGGATATCATAACAAAACACGTCGTGCAAAATTTCATTCCAATCGGATAAGAATTGCGCACTCTACAGGCTCAAGAAGTCAAGACCCAAAATCGGTTTATATGACAGCTATATAAGGTTATGGACCGATTTGAACCATACTTAGCACAGTTGTTGGATATCATAACAAAACACGTCGTGCAATTCCCAATTGGAATAGAATTGCGCACTCTAGAGGCTCAAGAAGTCAAGACCCGAGATCGGTTTATATGGCAGCTATATCAAAACATGGACCGATATGGCCCATTTACAATACCAACCAACCTACACTAATAAGAAGTATTTGTGCAAAATTTCAAGCGGCTAGCTTTACTCCTTCGGAAGTTAGCGTGCTTTCGACAGACAGACGGACGGACGGACGGACAGACGGACGGACATGGCTAGATCGACATAAAATTTCACGACGATCAAGAATATATATACTTTATGGGGTCTAAGACGAATATTTCGAGTAGTTACAATCAGAATGACGAAATTAGTATACCCCCCATCTTATGGTGGAGGGTATAAAAATCAATTTGTGTTTGTTTGTAGATTTGTTTGTTTGTTTGTATGTTTGTATGTTCCTTATAGACTCAGAAACGGCTGAAGCGATTTTCTTGAAATTTTTACAGGTGGTGCATATTGCCCCCGTGGTGAAAATAGGGTACTACATTTTTTGATATCTGGGGGGGGGGGGGGGGGGGGGGGGGGGGGGGGGGGGGGGGCCTTCCTCTTACCCTACAATTCAGAAACGCCAGATCTGGGAGATGGGTGATGCGATTTAAGCGAAATTTTGTGTGCTCTCATATAGTACCCTACAAATAAAAATTTGGTATCCAAATTTCGGATGGGATACCTAGGGGGGCTGCCCCACCTTAAAACCTACCAAACTTATATTTAGACCAATCACGACAATATGGGACTCAAATGAAAGGTATTTAGGATGAGAAAACGTATCTGATATCCAATTGGCCGACCAAGTGTTAGGGGGACCACCCCAAGCCCCAAAAAACCCCTAAATCGGACATATTTACCGACCATGGCAATATGGGACTCAAATGAAAGGTATTTGCGAGTAGAGTACGAATCTGATATCCAAATGTGGGACCACGTTTCTGGGGGTCCACCCCTTCTCCAAAACACCCCCCAAACTGGACGTATTTACTGACCATGGGAATATGGGGCTTAAATAAAAGGTATTTTAATGTAGAATACGAATCTTATATCCATATATGGGACCAAGTGTTTGAGGGGGCGCCTCTCACCAAAAACGTCCCCCAAAGGGGGATAATTTACAACCATACCAATATGGGGCTCAAATGAAAGGTCTTTGCGAGTAAAACACAAATTTCATATCAATATTCGGGAAAAGTGTCTATGGGGCCACTTCACCCCCACAACACTACCCAAATAGCAAGTATTTGCTGACTATTGCAATATGAGGCTCAAATAAGAGGGTTTTTAGAGTAGAACACGAATCCGATGTATATTTTCAAGGCCAACTCACAGAGTAGACGCCCATCCCCCAAACCCCCTCCCCCCCCCAAGCCGGTCATGTTTGCCGACTATGGAAATATGGGGCTCAAATTAAAGGTATTTGGGAGTAGACCACGTATTTGATATCAACATTAGGGACCAACTGTCTAGGGGACGTCCCACCACCATAACAATCCCCAAATTTGCTCATCAAGACAACTTGGGTCGTAAAGAGAGTGGAACTAAATATTTATAGTTTTTTTTCGGGCCAATACCCCAAACCGGACATATTTGCTGACTTTTGCAAAAAGGAGTTTAAATGAGATTTGAAAACGAATTTGATATCCAATTTTGAGGCCAATGGCAATATGGGGTTCAAATAAATGATATTTAGATATATCAGAATAGAGTACGTTGTTGATATATTTTCAGGGCTTAGTGTTTGGGGGACCACCCCACTCCCCAAAACACCCCTAAATCGGGCATATTTACCGACCATGTCAATGTGAAGCTTAAGTGAAAGGTATTGGGGAGTAGAGCACGAAATTGATACCCACTTTCGGGAACAATTTTCTGTGGGTCTACCCCTTTCCCAAAATTCCCCACAATCAGCAATTTTTTACTAACCATCTCAATAAGGGGCTCAAAAAAAGATATTTGGGAGTAGAATACGAATTTGATATCCAAATGTGGGATCATGTATTAAGGGCATTACCCCTTCGCCAAAACACCCCCCAAAAGGTAAAAATTTTTCCACCATGCCAATATGTGGCTTAAATGAAAGGTATTTGAGATTAGAAAACGAATTTTATAACCAATTTTTAGGCCATGTGTTTGGGGGACGACTCATCCTATAAACTTCCCATATGTCAAAGCAATATGGGGTTTAAATAAATGGTATTTGAGAGAAGAACACAATGCTGATATTTTTTCAGGGCCGAGTGTCTGGGGGATCACCTCACCCCCGAAAACACCCCTAAGTCAGACATCATGAGAATATCGGGCTGAAATAAAGTATTTTAAGAATGGAGTACACCTTACATTCAAACTCAAATTCGTTGACCAATAAAATTCATATGGGATTCGGATAAAGGCACTTAAATTGTTAAACTGTTAGTCAAGCGATATACTATTGTCGTAGCATGGTATTTCACAAAAACTCTTTAATTGTCGAAAATAAATATTCCAAGGAAAATTTGGTTCCATATAAAGTAAAAGAAGGCGCAGCGGCGCGTGCCCGGTTCAGCTAAATCTTTTATAAAAATCAAGTGTGACACGTTTTTTCCCATAAATTAGTTTTGATCCCAGGGGTAATATCGGTTATTTACAGAAATTCATTTATAGATTTTGGCCCCAGGATTTCAATGGAAATTTTCGAGCTGTCCTTTTATGCTTGAACTGGGTCATATACATTCATAATGCCCTGTTTCAATTAAGATGTGTAAAAGCTAACAATTAATATCCAACTTCTTAAATACATGCTAACTAAAACACACACCCATCAGAACATGTATACAAACTCACACACCTACTGAGAAGAACAAGTATGATATCCTTGGCTGCCATAATATTCGTATTCCTCAATATGGTGAGCCCAGAATCATGCTGTGCAAATGGCTCATTACCATTTCATTATTTGTACATATTCATGGCAAGATATGGAAATGAAAAGCGGGGGCGGGGGAAAGTAACAAATGACAAAATGCTGCAAAACCCCTGCCGCTCAGGAACAAACAGGAGTAGGCGAAGAAAAAAAACAAAGAGAAACAGAGGACAACAAATACAACGTCTCCAAGAAAACAAATGACTGGTGTTTCACTTGAATAACAAGTGTGTAACTGACTGACTGACTCAGGAGCTGACAATGGCATAAGGAAAGTGTGGGGGTGAATGTGTTTGTGTTTGTGCCCTTTGAGGGGGGCTGTAGTGGTGGTGGTAGTTTATCAAAAATACTGTTATAAATATCCTTGTTGATTGCAAGTAATTTCCTTCCCTTTTTACACCATCACTTACCTTTCACATTTGCCCACAACGAAGAGCTTGTAATTGGCGTTTGGGGAGTTACCATAAAGCAGAAGTCATTCGAAATGAAACATAAAAAAACTGCATAATCATTTTCTGCACCTTTTGGGTAAGGAGGACAAGGCGATAGAGTACATTAAGTTATTTGGCAACCTTATATACAAACAGGAGTTGCTACCAATACCCAAATTGTGATTCATTCAAATTCACATAAACACTACAATTAGCTGCTGCAAATGATTTGATCAAAGGTTAATGGTGCCCAAAGTCAAATGGATGACAATTATATTTCATAAGCAAGTTTTTTTTTTTTGACAAAAACAAAATGCATATGGAGTTGAAAGTGCTGGTAAGGAGGAGGAGAGGTATAGAATTCTCTTATGACAACCAATTAAACGATTTTTTGTCTACCCACCACCATAGGATGGGGGTATACTAATCTAGTCATTCCGTTTGCAACACCTTGAAATATTGATCAAAGACCCCACCTATATATTGGGTTGCCCAAAAAGGAATTGCGGATTTTTTAAAAGAAAGTAAATGCATTATTAATAAAACTTAGAATGAACTTTAATCAAATATACTTTTTATACCCACCACCGAAGGATGGGGGTATATTCATTTTGTCATTCCGTTTGCAACACATCGAAATATCCATTTCCGACCCTATAAAGTATATATATTCTTGATCAGCGTAAAAATCTAAGACGATCTAGCCATGTCCGTCCGTCTGTCCGTCTGTCTGTTGAAATCACGCTACAGTCTTTAAAAATAGAGATATTGAGCTGAAATTTTCCAGAGATCCTTTTTTTTTTTGTCCATAAGCAGTTTAAGTTCGAAGATGGGCTATATCGGACTATATCTTGATATAGCCCCCATATAGACCGATCCGCCGATTTAGGGTCTTAGGCTCATAAAAGCCTCATTTATTATCCGATTTTGT
This sequence comes from Stomoxys calcitrans, assembly GCF_963082655.1. NCBI lineage: Eukaryota > Metazoa > Arthropoda > Insecta > Diptera > Muscidae > Stomoxys > Stomoxys calcitrans. Next base: position 226,526,834 of record NC_081552.1, on the reverse strand, counting down.
TGAAATTTGGGACAGTGAGTTGTGTTGGGCCCTTCGACATCCTTTGTCAATTTGGCTCAGATCGGACCAGATTTGGATATAGCTGCCATATAGACCGATCCTCCGATTTAGGGTCTAAGGCCCATAAAAGCCACATTTATGGTCCGATTTCGCTGAAATTTGGGACAGTGAGTTGTCTTAGGCCCTTTGACATGTTTCTTTAATTTGGTCCAGATCGGTCCAGATTTGGATATAGCTGCCATATAGACCGATCCTCCGGTTTAGGGTCTTAGGCCCATAAAAGCCTCATTTATTATCCGATTTTGTTGAAATTTGGGACAGTGAGTTGTGTTGGGCCCTTCGACATCCTTCGTTAATTTGGCTCAGATCGGTCCAGATTTGGATATAGCTGCCATATAGATCGATCCTTCGATTTATGGTGTAAGGCCCATAATAGCCACATTCATTATCCGATTTTGTTGAAATTTGGGACAGTGAGATGTGTTAGGCCCGTTGACATATTTCGTCAATTTGGTCCAGATCGGTTCAAATTTGGATATAGCTGCCATATAGACCGATTTCTTGATTTATGGTTTTGGGCCCATAAAATTGCTCATTTATTGCCCGATGTCCCCGAAATTTGGAACAGTGAGTTAAGTTAAGCCCCTTGACATACTTCTGCAATATCGCACAGATCGGTCCAGATTTGGATATAGCTGCCATATAGACCGATATCTAGGTTTTAGGTTTTGGGGCCATAAAAGACACATTTATTGTCCGATGTCGCTGAAATTTGAGACAGTGAGTTTGGTTAGGCTCTTCGACGTCCTTCTTAAATTTTGCCCCGATCGGTCCAGATTTGAATATAACTGCCATATAGACCGATCTCTGGATTTAAGGTTTAGGGCCCATAAAAGAGGCATTTATTGTCCGATTTCGCCGAAATTTGGGACAGTGCTTAGTGTTAGGCTCTTCGACATGTTTATGCAACTTGGCCCAAATCGGTCCAGATTTGGATATAGCTGCCATGTAGACCGATATCTCGATTTAAAGTCTTGGCCCCATAAAAGGCGCATTTATAATCCGATTTCACTGAAATTTGACACAGTGACTAATATTCGGCTTTTCGACATCCGTGTCGTATATAGTTCAGATCGGTATGAGGTATATGAGTATAAGGTATGAAATTTTCACCGAATTTTGATGAAAGGTGGTTTACATACATACTCGAGGTGGTGGGTATCCAAAGTTCGGCCCGGCCGAACTTAACGCCTTTTTACTTGTTTTACACTTTTTTTTCTAAAGCAAGCTAAAAGTAACAGCTGATAACTGACAGAAGAAAGAATGCAATTACAGAGTCACTAGCTGTGAAAAAATTTGTCAACGCCGACTATATGAAAAATCCCCAATTACTTTTTGGGCAACCGAATATATCAGCAACGTACTCTATTCTCATATATTTGAACCCCCTATTGCCATTGTCCTCAACATTGGATATCAAATTCGTTTTCTAATCTCATTTAAACTCCTTATTGCAAAAGTCTGCAAATATGTCCGGTTTGGAGTATTGGCCCTAAAAACTATAAATATATAGTTCCACTCTCTCCAAGACCCAAATTGTCTTGGTGAGCAAATATGTTCTATTTGGGGTTTGTTATGGTGGTGGGATGTTTCCTAGACAGTTGGTCCCTAATGTTTATCAGATACGTGCTCTACTCCCAAATACCTTTAATTAGAGCCCCATATTTCTATAGTCGCAAACATGGCCGACTTGGGGGGTGTTTTGGAGGATGGGTGGCCACTCAGTGAGTTGGCCTTGAAAATATATATCGGATTTGTGTTCTACTCTAATAACCCTCTTATTTGAGCCTCATATTGCAATGATCAGCAAATACTTCCATTTGGGTGTTGTTGTGGGGGTGCCATGGCCCCATAGACACTTTTCCCAAATATTGATATCAGATTCGTGCTTTACTCCCAAATACCTTTCATTTGGGCCCCATATTGGTATGGTTGTATATTTGTTCCCTTAGGGGGATGTTTTTGGTGAGAGGCGGCCCCCAAACACTTGGTCCCATATTTGGATATCAGATTCGTATTCAACATTCAAATACCTTTTATTGAAGCCCCATATTGCCATGGTCAGTAAATAAGTTCTGTTTGGGGGGCGTTTTTGATAAAGCGGTGGACCCCCAGAAGCGTGGTCCCACATTTGGTTATTCGATTTGAATTCTACACTCAAATACCTTTTATTTGGGCCCCATATTCCCATGGTTAGTAAATAAGTCTTGTTTGGGGGGTGTTTTTGGGAAAGGGGTGGACCCCCAGAAGCGTGGTCCCACATTTGGATATTAGATTCGAATTCTACTCGCAAATACCTTTCATTTGAGTCCCATATTGTCATGGTCGGTAAATATGTCCGATTACGGAGTGTTTTGGGGCTTGGGGTAGTCCCCCTAACACTTGGTCCGACAATTGGATATCAGATGCGTTTTCTTATCCTAAATACCATTCATTTGAGTCCCATATTGTCGTGATTGGTTTAAATATATGTTTGGTAGGTTTAAGGGTGGGGCGTCCCCCCTAGATACCCCATCCGAAATTTGGATACCAGATTTTTATATTTACGGTACTATATGAGAGCAAACAAAATTTCGCTTAAATCGTTAATTAATCGGTTCAGATGTTTCTGGGTCTATAAGAAACACACAAACAAACAAACACAAATTGATTTTTATATATAATATAAGGCAAGTAAAGGCGTGCTAAGTTTGGCCGGGCCGAATCTTGGGAACCTTCTGCTAAAAATTTATACAAAATATATTTAGTTGAAGGGCATTATTTTATTCTTCATACCAAACTTCTGTCAAACCAGCAAAAATTTAAGTTTCTAGAAAATCACCATCGATAGACCGTTTTACATGGGGGCTATATCAGGTTATAGACTGATTTGGACCTTATTTGGCACGTCTGGATGTCTTGGAAGAACACCGCATGCAAAATTTCAGCCAAATCTGACAAAAAGCGTTGCATCCAGGGGCTCAAGAATTCTATTCGAGAGATTGGTTTATATGGGAGCTACATCAAATTATTGACTGATTTGGACCGTACTTGGCAAAAAAAGTTGGCACAGTTGGAAGTTGGAAGTCGTAACAGAACACCGGATACATAACTTCAGCCAAATCGGATAAAAACTGCGGTTTCCAGCTGCTTAAGAATTCAAATCGGGAGATCTTTTTATATAGGAGCTATATCTAAATCTGAACCGATATGGCCCGTTTGCAATCCTCAACGACTTACATCAATAAGAAGTATCTGTGGAAAATTTCAAGCGGATAGCCCTACTCGTTCAACCGCTATGGTGATTTCAACAGAAGGAAGGACGGACATTGCTAGGTCGATTGACAACGCCGAGACAATGAAGAATTTATGTACTTTGTGGGGTCTTAGACGAATATTTCGAGGTGTTACACACGGAATGACTACATTAGTATACCCCGATCCTAAGGTGGTGGGTATTAAACTGTATTTGCGTTGTTTTTGCGTTTATAAAACGGCTATACCGATTTCTTTGAAATTTTCGCAGATTGTGGAGAGTGGTCCAGAAGGAGCAATAGGCTTTATAATTTTTTGATATCGCATGGGGCCGGACCCCTCCCCTTACCTCAATAGTTCCACCAAAAAATAAAAGTAGGCCGATCGTTACAATGTGGTACTCAAATGAAAATTATTAAGGAGTATGAATTTTAGATCGGAAAAGGGTCCAAGAAATTTAGGGCCGCCCCGACCCCAAAAAACCCTAAAACAGGTTTATTGGACGATAATGACAATGTGGGACTCGAATGAAAGGTATTCGGGAGTAGATTACGAAAATGGTCAGGAAAGAGTTAAAGGCTTTATTATTTGTTGATATTGGAAGGGGGCGGACCCTCCCCCGTTACTTCAAAAACTCCACCCAAAGTCAGAAGTGAACCGATGGGAACAATATGGCTATCGAATGAAAGCTATTGGGTCGCCCAACTCTAAAAATTGTCCCAAACATACATATTGGACGTATATATCAATATAGGACTAAAAGAAATGAAATTCAAGAATCTAGGTGGTGCTTTTCCTTCAAACATCGCCTCCAATAGTTTATTTGATCCATTAAAAAAATGGGGTAACAAGTGATAGATTTTTGTGGAGTCGGAAAGCAAAAACTCGAATCCGGTCGACTCCGCAGCACTAGTAAGAACTATCGCCACCGCACCAAATATATAGACCGGCGAATTAGTTCTTTACCCCAGAAAATCGTTTAATATGGCAATTTGATTTGATTTAAAAAAAGCTAGTCATGACTATTTAATAGATGGTCATATTGTCATTTATAGAAAACTAGCACATGATGAGCAATGTTATAAGCGTTAAGCCACTGCAAGTGAGTAGCACTACCATTCAAATAAGCGTCATCTACTGGCCATTAAATGAATCAGTTGATCCAAAAGAAAACAGCCAATAGATGGCGCTAAATTAGAGAAGCCAACATGAACAGAGAGAGGGCATAGTGGCCAATATTGAACATAGATCATTTATCTTTGTTATGACAACCTTTCGGTCTTTTGAATAAAAAAATATTTTGTTTGCACACTTACAGTAACCTAAAAAAAATTTGGTATCAAAATCTGGGGTGGCCGCCCACCCATAAAACCCGCCAATATAGATCAATCACAATATGGATATCAAATTAATGGTATTTAAGAGTAGAAAACGAATCTGATATCCAACTATGGGACCCCACCCCACCCCCAAAGAACCCCTCAAATCGCACATATTTACCGACCATTGCAGTATGGATGAAAGGTCTTTGGGAGTAGAGCACGAAATTGACTTTCACTTTTGGGACCAAGTCTCTGGGCGTCCACCACACCCCCCAAACAGGACTTTTACCTACTTCTTATTGATGTAGGTCGTTGGGGATTGCAAATGGGTCATATCGGTTCAGATTTGGACATTGCTTCCATAAAAACCGATCTCCCGATTTGACTTCTTGGGCTCCTGGAAACTGTTATTTTTGTCCGTTTTGGCTAAAATTTTGTACATGGCGTTGTTATGACTTCCAACAACTGTGTTAAGTATAATTCAAAGTCGCCTATAACCTGATATAGCTCCCATATAAAGCGATCCCCCGATTTGATTTCTTGAGCCCCTGGAAGCCGTAGTTTTTCTCCGATTTAGCTGAAATTTTGCCCGCGATGTTCTGTAATAACTTACAACAACTGTGCCAAGTATCGGTCTATAACCTGAAATAGCTTCCATATAAACCGAACTCCTCATTTGATTTCTTGAGCCCCTGGAAGTCGCAATTTTTGTTCGATTTGGCTGAAATTATGCACAAAGTGTTTTTTATTATTCCTAACAACTGTGCTCATTATGGTTCAAATCGGTCTATATCCTGATATCGCTTCCATATAAACCGAACTCCTCATTTGATTTCTTGAGCCCCTGGAAGTCGCAATTTTTGTTCGATTTGGCTGAAATTATGCACAAAGTGTTTTTTATTATTCCTAACAACTGTGCTCATTAAGGTTCAAATCGGTCTATATCCTGATATCGCATCCATATAAACCGATCTCCCGATTTGACTTCTTTAGCCCCTGGATGCCGCAAATTTTGCTCGATTTGGCTGAAATTTTGCACATGGTGTTCTGTTATGACGTTCAACACCTGTGACAAGTACGGTCCAAATCGGTCTATAACCTAATATAGCTCCCATATAAACTCATCTCCCTATTTGACTTCCTTAGCCCCTGGAAGCCGCAATTTTCGTCCAATTTGGCTTAAATTTCGAATGTGGTGTTCTGCAATGACTTCCACCAACTGTGCCAATTACGATCTAAATCGGTCTATAACCTGATATAGCTCCCATATAAACCGATCTGCCGATTAGACATCTTGAGTCTTTACAAGCCGCAATTTTTGTCCAATTTGGCACAAATTTGGTAAGTAGAACACAATTATGTCCTTCGACTGAATTATGTTTGTATAGATTTTTAGCAGAATCGAAGGTGTTGTATTCCCAAGATTCGGCCCGACCGAACTTAGCACGCTTTTATTTGTTTTTGCTACCCATAGGGTTATATCTTCCAGAGTTTATGACAATCTCGAACCTTGATGAATGGTATATAAGATATGGCCCAGCGCAATTAACCCGCTTTAACCTTTTAATACTTAATTTCTTGAAAGACTAAAAACATAAACATATTTCACCCAGAATTTTTTTTTGTACAAGTTATGTGTATCTTAAAGATTTAATTGGACCATTTAGCTGCTTTTTGTGTTGCGATACCCTCACCAATAATTCCCAAACATCATTAGCACTTCTCCAAATTCAAGTGGTTTCATGTCACTTTCAACGGCCTCAAACGCACCCATACATCAAATGGATATCAATAAATTTCTAATGATTATAAAATGATGCTTAAAATCGATAAATATTCTTCCATGTAATTCAAAAAAAAAAGGTAATAAATTTTGCTTCCAACAACACACACACAAACACACACTTAAAGATAAAATTTCCCTTTTGAAAAGCAAACAAACAGCAATTTATGCAAAATTCATACAAATCCATAACAAAGCATGCAGACCACAAAAAGAAAAGAAACGCCGAAATGCCAAAATGTTTATTTAGGTTTCCTTAATGTTTCAATTTGAATTTTGCTATGCTTGTTTTCCGCCTTCTGAATATGGAGTACAAAGCCAAATAGCTTAATTCCCAAATATTCGACCAGTTGGCCTGGGCCACCTTATGATGGCCTTTGTGGTGGTGGTGGTGATGACGATGATTACCATGATGATCACAGCAGTTTCTCACCTGGCCCCATATAATGGGAAAAGTAGTCTGAGTTTGTCCAAAACAAGAAAAAACTGATGCCTTAAGTTGGCATTTTGCCAACATAAGTTCGTATACCCTCCACCATTGAATGGGGGTATACTAATTTCGTTATTCTGTTTGTAACACCTTTTAATATGCGCCTCATGATGACATTTTAAGTCGAACTAGCCATGTCCGTCCGTCTGTCCGTCCCTCCGTCTGTCCGTCTGTCAGTCCCTTCGTCTGTCCGTCCGTCCGTCTGTCTGTCCGTCCGTCTGTCCGTCCGTCTGTCCGTCTGTCGAAAGCACGCTTACTTTCGAAGAAGTAAAGCTAGCCGTTTGAAATTTTGCACAAATACTTCCTATTAGTGTAGGTTGGTTAGGATTGCAAATGGGCTATATCGGTCCACGTTTTGATATAGCTGCCATATAAACCGATCTGGGGTTTTGACTTCTTGAGCCTCTAGAGGGCGCAATTCTTATCCCATTTGGCTGAAATTTTGCATGAGGTGTTTTATTATGACTTCCAACAACTGTGCTGAGTATGGTTTAAATTGGTCCATAATCAAATATAGCTGCCATATAAACCGATCTGGGTCTTGACTTCTTGAGCCTCTAGAGGACGCAATTATTATCCGATTTGGCTGAAATTTTGCATGAGATGTTTTGTTATGACGTTCAACAACTGTGCTTAGAATAGTTCAAATCGGTCTATGACCTGATATAGCTTCCATATAAACCGATATGGGGTCTTGACTTCTTGAGCGTCTAGGGGGCGCAATTCTTATCCGATTTGGCTGAAATTTTGCTCAACGTGTTTCGATGTGACTTTCAACAACAGTGCTGAGTATTGTTCAAATCGGTCCATAACCTGATATAGCTGCCATATAAACCGATCTGGGGTCTTCACTTCTTTAGCCGCTGGAGGGCACAATTCTTATCCCATTTGGCTGAAATTTTGCATGAGGTGTTTTATTTTGACTTCCAACAACAGTGCTGAGTATTGTTCAAATCGGTTCATAACCTGATATAGCTGCCATATAAACCGATCTGGGGTTTTGACTTCTTGAGCCACTAGAGGGCGCAATTATTATCCGATGTGGCTGAAATTTTGCATGAGGTGTTTTGTTATGACTTTCAACAACTGTGCTTAGAATAGTTCAAATCGGTCCATAACCTGATATAGCTTCCATATAAACCGATCTGGGGTCTTGACTTATTGAGCCACTAGAGGGCGCAATTATCCGATTTAGCTGAAATTTTGAAATTATCCGATTTTTGAAATTTTTGCTTCTCTTATGACCTTTAACATACGTGTCGAAAATAGGATAAATCGGTTTATAGCCTAATGCACGTTTTGATATGGCTGCCATATAAACCGATCTGGGTCTTGACTTCTTGAGCCTCTAGAGGACGCAATTATTATCCGATGTGGCTGAAATTTTGCATGAGGTGTTTTGTTATGACTTTCAACAACTGTGATAAGAATAGTTCAAATCGGTCAGTAACCTGATATAGCTGCCATATAAACCGATATGGGGTCTTGACTTCTTGAGCGTCTAGAGGGCGCAATTCTTATCCGATTTGGCTGAAATTTTGCATGAGTTGTTTGGTTATGACTTTCAATAACTGTGCTAAGAATAGTTCAAATCGGACCATAACCTGATATAGCTTCCATATAAACCGATCTGGGGTCTTGACTTCTTGAGCCGCTAGAGGGCGCAATTATTATCCGATTTGGCTGAAATTTTGCATGAGTTGTTTGGTTATGACTTTCAATAACTGTGCTAAGAATAGTTTAAATCGGTCCATAACCTGATATAGCTTCCATATAAACCGACCTGGGGTCTTGACTTCTTGAGCCGCTAGAGGGCGCAATTATTAACCGATTTGGCTGAAATTTTGCTTAACGTGTTTCGATGTGACTTTCAACAACTGTATTAAGAATGGTTCAAATCAGTCCATAACCTGATATAGCTTCCATATAAACCGATCTGGGGTCTTGACTTCTTGAGCCACTAGAGGGCGCAGTTATTATCCGATTTGGCTGAAATTTTGCTCAACGTGTTTCGATGTGACTTTCAACAGCTGTATTAAGAATGGTTCAAATCGGTCCATAACCTGATATAGCTTCCATATAAACCGATCTGGGGTCTTGACTTCTTGGGCCACTAGAGGGCGCAATTTTTATCCGATTTAGCTGAAATTTTGTATAACGGCTTCTCTTATGACCTTTAACATATGTGTTGAAAATGGCATGAATCGGTGTACAGCCTAATGCTGCTCCCCTATAAACCGATCTCTCTATTTTACTTCTTGAGCCCCTAAAGGGCGCAAGTTTTACTCGAATTGGCTGAAATTTTACACATGGTCTCCAACATTCAATACAATTATGTTCCGAGTCGGACTATAACTAGATTTAGCTCCAATATTAAATCAATTATTTTCTTTTATCCTTTGTTTGCCAAAAAAGGGACACCGTGGCAAGAGCTCGATAAATGCTATCCATGATTGAGGGTATATAAGATTCGGCTCGGCCGAACTTAGCACACTTTTACTTTGTTTGGTTATTTTGGTTCTTGCAGCGATGCAAACAGTGATGCTGGTTCTGTCTGATATGCCGACCTACCTAGCGACATACATATCTCAAATTGGACATAATGAATGGATGATAGATGAATTATTAAGATTTAATTCACATCTAAATATCGAAGTCAATTATTTTCGTGAATGAAATTTAAAGCAAGAGGTATATTCATGAAATTGATGAAGAGTAAATGCCAATACAGGAATTGGAGATTGCATATTTTATACCCAACACCATGGCGTAGTGGGTAGGCTTAACTCCTCATACGATTTGCAACACAAGGAAAAATATTTTAATCGGGTTTCCCAATAAGGACCGGACGACTTGTTTTTAATATAAAATGCAACCCATTTGAGATATTCCAAATTCTTTATTATTGCCTCGTTCAAATGGCCACCGCGAGCACGTATGCATGTGTCATACGTTGGACCCGAATTTCGATGACTGGGCCACGGTATGTATTTCCAGTTCAATGTTGGCTCTGAACTCCTTGAATAACGCACTGTGAACTATGGGTAAAATATCGACATTGACTGGTCAAAAGTTCTTACACTCGAAATACACGATGAGTGGTGCGATTTAAGCGAAATTTTGTGTGCTCTCATATAGTACCCTAAAAATTTGGTATCCAAATTTCGGATGGGGTACCTAGGGGGGCTGCCCTAACCTAAAACCTACCAAACCTATATTTACACCAATCACGACAATATGGGACTCAAATGAAAGGTATTTACGATAAGAAAACGTATCTGATATGCAATTGTCGTACCAAGTGTTAGGGGGACCACCCCAACCCCCAAAAGAGCCCTAAATGGGACATATTTACCGACCATGGCAAAATGGGACTCAAATGAAAGGTATATGCAAGTAGAATACGAATCTGATATCCAAATGTGGGACCACGTTTGTAGGAGTCCACCCCTTTCGCAAAACACCCCACAAACAGGACTTATTTACTGACCATAGGAATATGGAACTTAAATAAAAGGTATTTGAATTCGAATCTAATATCCAACTATGGTACCAAGTGTTTGGGGGGCCGCCTTTCCCCAAAAACATCTCCCAAAGGGGACAAATTTACGACCATCGCAATATGGGGCTCATATGAAAGGTCTTTGGCAGTAAAGTACGAATCTGATATCAATATTCTGGAAAATAGTCTATGGGGCCACCCCACCCCCATAATACCACCCAAATAGGAAGTATTTGCTGACTATTGCAATATGAGGCTCAAATAAGAGGATTTTTAGAGTAGAACACGAATCCGATATATATTTTCAAGGCCAACTCACTGAGTGGCCGCCCATCCCCCAAAACACCTCCAAGCCGGTTATGTTTGCCGACTATGCAAATATGGGGTTCAAATTAAAGGTATTTGGGAGTAGACCACGTATCTGACATCAACATTAGGGACTCACAGTCTAGAGGACGTCCCACCACCATAACAGTCTCTTAATACGACATATTTGCTCACCAAAACAATTTGGGTCTTAAAGAGAGTGGAACTAAATATTTCTAGTTTTAAGGGCCAATACCCCAAACCAGACATATTTGCTGAATTTTGCAATAAAGAGTTTAAATGAGAATAGAAAATGAATTTGATATCCAATTTTGAGGCCAATGGCAATATGGGGTTCAAATATATGAGAATAGAGCACGTTGCTGATATATTTTCCGGGCTTAGTGTTTGGGGGACCGAAACCCCAAAAAATGAAGGGTATTTGGGAGTAGACCATGAATCTGACATCAACATTTGGGACGTCCCACCACCATAACAACCTCCAAGTAGGACGTATTTGCTCACCAAGACAATTTCAGTCTTCAAGACATTTGATCTCGATATTCATAGTTGTAGGGCCCATACCCCAAACCGGACATATATGCTGGCGTTTTCAATAAGGGGTTTAAATGAATGGTATTTGAGATTAGAAAACGAATTTGATATAAAATTTTGAGGCCAATGGTAATATGGGGTTCAAATATATGAGAATAGAGCACATTGCTGATATATTTTAACACCCCTAAATCGGGCATATTTACCGACTATGTCAATGTGGGGCTTAAATGAAAAGAATTGGGGGTAGAGCAAGAATTGATACCCACTTTCAGGACCAATTTTCTGGGGGTCTACCCCTTTCCCAAAATACCCCACAAACGGTTATTTTTAACTGACCATCGCAATATGGGGCTCAAGTAAAGGTATTTTGGAGTAGAAGACGAATTTGATATCCAAATGTAGGACCATGTATTTAGGGCATAACCCCTTCCCCCATGTTTAAATATTTTTCGACCATACCAATATGTGGCTCAAATTAAAGGCATTTGAGATTAGAATACGAATTTGATAACCACTTTTGGGACCACGTGTTTGGGGGACGCCTCATGCTGTAATCTCCTCCTCAAAACCAATGGCAGTATGGGGTTTAAATAAATCATATTTGAGAGATGTTAGGAGCGGAGCACTACCTAAAACTCCTTCCGATCTATGGGTCACGGCACCCGATTGAATACGCAACTCCACGCCGAGCTTATGCTCTAACCGCTATTTGGGTACAAACCACAGCCACCACGTTGCTCCCTACTGGGGCCTCACCCTTGTCAGGCTGGAACCAAAGTTCCAGGGGCTCCCGACACCCGTGGTACCAGATTAAAGTATCCAGTCAGACTTCGTAGCCTTAAAAGACTACTACCAGTTGAACTCCAAACAGTTCCGGACTGTTCACCTAGACGAAAAGAATCGCCCTAAGCCGACCCCAAGCCAGCATACAAGAGTATGCATCAAACATACATAGGGACGATATACACCACACAAACAGGATACGACAGCCCTCACGGGCTACGCCAAACATAACAGCATCAACATGGGACAATCAACGCGGCCACCCACACGGATGAAACCAGCGAGGGGCAAACGCCGCTGCATCAACATGGGCAAGGCAGGTGCCAGGCCATGTCATGCGCAGCACCAAATCACTCGGTCGCACCAGCACAGCAACACCTCGTTATGGATAACTAGCGTGTATTCATCCCTTCATGAAGTCTAGTCCACCTCCTAAGAAATATTTCCGGGGAAAAGGTGGCCAGCCTTGCAACAGTCGTCTCGTCCTCAAGGGCCCTACTGAAATTCCACACCGCCTCGCTTATCCCCATCGCGCCTAAATCTCTAATGTCTGCATAGTACGGGCCCTCCAATCCTCAGGTCTCTCACAGTCGCACAAATCAGTCACTAAAAGCTCTGTACTTATCGAAAATAAATATTGCAAGGAAAATTTTGTTCCATATAAAGTAAAGGAAGGCGCAGCGGAGCGGGCCCGGGTCAGCTAGTTGTATTATATAAAAATGAAATTGTAGCGCTTTGTTTGTTTGTCTGTTCCGTTTAGACTCAAAAACGGCTGAACCGATTTTCATGAAATTTTCACAGATGGTGGAGTTTGGGGACCCCGTAGAAAATAGGGTGCTACATTTGTTGATATCCGAAGGGGGGCGGACCGTCCCCCATAGCTCAATTTTTAAAAAACGCCAGATCTTGGAGATGCGTGCATCGATTTAGCGGAATTTTGTGCGCCAACTTATGGTACCCAAAAACACGAAATTGGTAAAAAAAATGTTAGGGTCAAACCTGGGGGGACGCCCCATCCCAAAACCCACCCGAACGGACATGTGTAGCGATTGGCACAATATGGGTATCAAATGAAAGGTATTTTGAAGTAGAATACAAATCTGACACAAAATTTATTTTTTGGTGTCTTATATATTTGGGTTGCCCAAAAAGTAATTGCGGATTTTTCATATAGTCGGCGTTGACAAATTTTTTCACAGCTTGTGACTCTGTAATTGCATTCTTTCCTCTGTCAGTTATCAGCTGTTACTTTTAGCTTGCTTTAGAAAAAAAGTGTAACAGAAGTGTATTTGATTAAAGTTCATGCTAAGTTTTATTAAAAATGCATTTACATTCTTTTAAAAAATCCGCAATTACTTTTTGGGCAACCCAATATTTGCTGTGGGGATAAGGTGTGCATTTTTCACCGAATTTTGACGAAAGGTGGTTTACATATGGGTAGCCAAAGGTGGGTATCCAAAGTTCGGCCTTTGGCCTTAGTTCTCCCAAGGAATATTTCTAGCTACGCCAATGAGTACAATCAAAACATATGGACTTCGTTCATATGGCCACCGAGGGCACTTTTGCAATTGCATGAACCCAATATTCGATGACTCGAATCTTTCAACGTCGTTGACTTGTTGGCATAGACCAATGGCTTGACGTAGCTCCAAAGAAAACAGTCCAGAGGCATCAAATGTCATGAATGAGGAGGCCAATTGACTGAGCCGTTTCTGGCGATAACACTCTCATCACATTAACACTTCAATTAATCAATTGTAACCCATGTTGCGTGGCTTGTGGCTCCGTTCTGCTGAAACCACATTTCGTTCAGGTCTATATCTTCCAATTCACACCAAAACTATTTATTGAGCATGGTGCGGTATTCACAGTTAGGCGACAATTGGCATTGTCGATGAAGAAGTATGGCCCAATGACGCCGACGGCATGCAAACCACACCCAAACAGTTATTTGTTGTGGATGATGGATTCTGATTCGTGAAACTCATGTGGATTTTCATATTTAGCTTATTGTCGAATCCGGTTTTTTGAATAAAATCCGATCCCGTACAAATATATCTGATGCATATTGTTGTAGAATATTAGAATTTCATTTTATTCCATAACCATTATGTTGATAACATGGGTTCAATGTTTTCCGTCGAGTTGTGTAGCAATTTTTATAAATTCGGTTTTTATTCTTCTTTGGCTTCTTTTTGATTCAATATAGAACATAAATGGCCAACAAATAAATAAACTCTTCTAGTTTATTACACAAAATTTAGAAAAGAAGAACAACTAAAAAGAATTCTAAGGTAAGCTAAAAGCAAATGATATCTATCCTATGGTTTTGTTTATTTTAGTTAAATTAATGAGCTCTTTTGTTTAAGTGTTGTTGTGTTGTTGCAAAAACTTTCACAATACCCCATAGACAATTTATTTATAAAAATTTATACATAATTTTATTTGTTGTACACAAACATACATTTCAAAAAAAAAAAATTCTCGAGTACATTTGTTTGTATGTTTTAGTTGGACAATTGTTTTGCTGTAGTCGTTTCTTTTTGCTTATAAAATACCCCGCACATCTGTCATCAAACACAGCCAATTAGTTGAAATACACGTCCGCTTAAATTTTTGTTTATATATCAAATATTTCTATGTTAAATTATGCACAATTGTTGCTTAATTTTTTGTTTTTCGCTTCTTCTTTTAAATGCTATTAAAGAAATTTGTGCATTCTCATTGTTTATGCGGCCAACTTTGTCTGTGAGCATGTGTGGTGAAGAGTGGTGGATGGTGGGTGCCTAAAAAGATTTCACAAAATGTATGTCAAACAATAGGCATTAATTTTACCTACTAATGAATATGAAGGTTGCAATAGTGATTTATAAAACACAGAAGTCGGATGTAATTATTCACAAGTACATGTTTTTGGGAGTGTGTTTATAATAAAATCACATTTTGTAATTGTGTAATAAATTGGCTATAAATATAGAAACCGTTCCCTCCACCATTCCCTCCACCATACACTCAATCAAATTTGTTATACAAAACACGAAAAATGTTTGCTCAAACAGCAGATTTTTTCTGCTGAAAATGGGAAAGTAAACACTACTGCTGTTTCAGCAAACATAGGGCTGTTGTATTAGCAAACATTTCGGTTTGCTAAATCAGCAAACAATATCTGCTGTTTCAGATACAAAAATCTTCTGCAAACCAAACAAAAAGACGTTAAGTTCGGTAGGGCCCAACTTTGGATAAACACAAAATGTCTTTCGTCAAAATCCGGTGAAACGAAAAATGTTTGCTCAAACAGCAGATTTTTTCTGCTGAAAATGGGAAAGCTGATATTACGAAAAATGTTTGCTCAAACAGCAGATTTTTTCTGCTGAAAATGAGAAAGCTGATATTACTGCTGTGTCAGCAAACATAGGGCTGCTGTATTAGCAAACATTTCGGTCTGCTAAATCAGCAAACAATATCTGCTGTTTCACATACAAAAAATCTTCTGCAAACCAAACAAAAAGACGTTAAGTTCGGTCGGGCCCAACTTTGGATACCCAACACCTCGGGCATAAACACAAAATGTCTTTCGTCAAAATCCGGTGAAACGAAAAATGTTTGCTCAAACAGCAGATTTTTTCTGCTGAAAATGGGAAAGCTGATATTACGAAAAATGTTTGCTCAAACAGCAGATTTTTTTTGTTGAAAATGAGAAAGCTGATATTACTGCTGTGTCAGCAAACATAGGGCTGGTGTATTAGCAAACATTTCGCTCTGCTCAATCAGCAAACAAAATCTGCTGTTTCAGATACAAAAATCTTCTGCAAACCAAACAAAAAGACGTTAAGTTCGGTCGGGCCCACTTTGGATACCCACCACCTCGGGCATAAACACAAAATGTCTTTCGTAAAAATCCGGTGAAACGAAAAATGTTTGCTCAAACAGCAGATTTGTTCTGCTGAAAATGGGAAAGCTGATATTATGAAAAATGTTTGCTCAAACAGCAGATTTTTTCTGCTGAAAATGGGAAAGCTGATATTACTGCTGTTTCAGCAAACATAGGGCTGCTGTGTTAGCAAACATTTCGGTCTGCTAAATCAGCAAACAAAATCTGCTGTTTCAGGTGCAAAAATCTTCTGCAAACCAAACAAAAAGACGTTAAGTTCGGTAGGGCCCAACTTTGGATACCCACCACCTCGGGCATAAACACAAAATGTCTTTCGTCAAAATCCGGTGAAACGAAAAATGTTTGCTCAAACAGCAGATTTTTTCTGCCGAAAATGGGAAAGCAAACACTACTGCTGTTTCAGCAAACATAGGGCTGCTGTATTAGCAAACATTTCGCTCTGCTAAATCAGCAAACAAAATCTGCTGTTTCACATACAAAACTCTTCTGGAAACCAAACAAAAAGGCGTTAAGTTCGGTAGGGCCCAACTTTGAATACCCAACATCTCGGGCATAAACACAAAATATTTTTCGTCAAAATCCGGTGAAACGAAAAATGTTTGCTCAAACAGCAGATTTTTTCTGCTGAAAATAGGAAAGCAAACACTACAGCTGTTTCAGCAAACATAGGGCTGCTGTATTAGCAAAATTTTTCTGGTGAAAATGGGAAAGCTGATATTACTGCTGTTTCAGCAAACATAGGGCTGCTGTATTAGCAAACATTTCGCTTTGCTCAATCAGCAAACAAAATCTGCTGTTTCAGATACAAAAATCTTCTGCAAACCAAACAAAAAGACGTTAAGTTCGGTCGGGCCCAACTTTGGATACCCAACACCTCGGGCATAAACACTAAATATCTTTCGTCAAAATCCGGTGAAAAGTGCATACCTTATGCCGATTTGGACCAAACAAAGTCATTGTTCAATTGTGTATAACAAAATTTTGAACTTTTTCCGGTACCCAAGTGCGGATTTGGCCGCATTTTCCTTGGAGTGGGCAATAGTTTGTCACTGTTCCAACAATATCATCGGAACAAGGAGTGCTTCAGTTGGGTCAGTCGAGTGAAGTATGCCGTTGCCATCCGTTGTGTTTGCAGCTTTTCAATGCCCAGCTTACGTTCAGTGTCAGATCGTGCTTTCCTTGCCATGTTCAAATGAGTGCGAACCTTTGCTGCGCAACAAGGTCATGATCCGAATCTATTATATACGCTCCGCGGATCAATCGTACATCTAACACGCTGGATGAATGCCTTCCATCTATCACAACATGATCAATTTGGTTTCACGTGTTTTGATCGGATGACAGCCATGTGGCTTTATGAATGTTTTTATGTTGAAATCAGGTGCTACTAACTACCATGTTTTTTGCCGCGGCGAAATTTATCAGTCTCTACCCATTACTGGACGTTATCTCTTGGAGGCTAAAGATGTCTTTCTTCCCTATCTTCGCACTAAAATCTCCCAGAACGATTTTAATATCATGGGCGGTGCAGCGGTCATATTCTCCCCCTTGGGGCTCTTAGAAAATATCCTTGGTCTGCCCGTCCTTGTCTTTCGTCGGGGCATGGGCACAAATAAGGCTGATGTTGAAGAATTTGGCTTTTATGTGGATTGTGGCTAGCCTCTTGTTCAACGGAGTAAAGCTGCAGACAAGGTGTTTCAGTCTCCGACTAACCACAAATCCACAGCCAAACTCATGCCTCGTGTTATGGCAGCTATAGTTCGTCACCGTTTGGTGTTGTAGTGACGCCATTCCCAGTCCATCGCACTTTCTGTAAGGCGGTAATATCTGCCTTGTATTTCGCTCATACATCCGCCAGCGCGTGTGCTGCACCTCCTCTATAAAGAGTGCGGACATTCGAGGTGCATATCCGCAAATCATGGTGCTTTTTTCGTTTGTTCGTCAATGTTGGGTGGTGGGGGGGGTCCGGTTTTACTATTCCTGTTTCTCATAGTATTCTAGGTGCGGGTTACTGGCCTAGCGCCCCTACCCCATGGGTTTTGTGGGATTCCACACGTATCCCTCGTTGTGGCGAGCCGCTTGCTGCAAGATCCGACGCTCGCCGCCAGCCGCCCCTTACCTGGGAACAGACGCTGATGTTGGTCATTGGTTATTTGAAGGCGCCAATAACTCGCCTTGTCATCTTGAGTATTATTGGCGCTCAGTATTTAATTAAGAGCCAGTGCCACCTGACGCCTCACTGAAGCTCTCCTCTCGAGAACCACTGACTGCCCGCGGCCGCATTTGCAGCTACTTCGCATAAAAACGGAGCTTTCCACCATCCGCAACCTGTGAACGCGCCCGGTAGCTTTCAGCTAAGCTTCCCGTGATATGGAATATGGGCACCACACAAGTCGTAGCTCAACGTTCCAGCCTGTGTGGTGCTCATAGTCATCCCGTATCGGCCGGGTTTCAGACAAGGAGACAGCCCATCGTGTGATCTCTTTAATATCCTGTTGGAGAAGATTATACGAGATGCAGATGTGAATTGATATGGCACACTAACACATGCTACTCGCCTATGCCGACGACATCGATATCATAGGTCGATCGCCGGAAGTAGTAACTGCAGCCTTTGAAAGAATCGAAAGAGAGTCAGTGAAAATGGGTCTGGCAGTTTATGGAGATAAGACGAAATGGATGGTTTCAACTCCCACAAAGCCTTGCACAACCGAGCAGATAAAGAAAATGGAGAAAGTTGGGAATCACAACTTTGAGACAGTCCGTAACTTTATCTACCTTGGGGCACCGTCGTAACCGAAACGAATGACATTAGTTTTGAGATTAAGCGAAGAACAATACTGGCAAACAGATGCTACTTTGGACTAAGTAAGCAGCTTAGAAACAAGAACACCTCTCGATAGAGGGAGATCAATCTATACAAGAGACTGTTATATGGTTCTGAGGCATGAGTACTTGTGAAAGCAGATGAGGCAGTACTTGGAGTATTTGAGAGAAAAATTCTTCGTAGAATATATGGACCAATTTGCGTTAACGGAGAATAAAGGCGACGTATGAATCACGAGGCCACCGTAGAGCAGAGGTTAGCATGTCCGCCAATGACGCTGAACGCCTGGGTTCGAATCCTGGCGAGACCATTAGAAAAAATGTTCAGCGCTGGCTTTCCCCTCCTAATGCTGGCAACATTTGTGAGGTACTATGCCATGTAAAACTTCTCTCCACTGCGGCACGCCGTTCGCACTCGGCTATAAAAAGGAGGCCCCTTATCATTGAGCTTTGAGATAGGTGATAGGTGAGAAGTTTGCCCCTGTTCCTTAGTGGAGTGTTCATAGGCAAAATTTGCAATTTGCATGAACAACGAGCTGTATGACGACGTTAGCATAGTCACACACATCAAAATACAACTGCTGCGTTGGCTAGGTCATGTTGTCAGAATGGATGAGGAAGCTCCAGCAAAGAAGTCTTTTGAAGGCAAACACGGTGGTACACGCAAACCGGGAAGACCAAAAGCCCGATGGAAAGATCAATTGGTGGGAGACAACTCGCAACTTGGTGTCAGTGATTTTAGAATGAGCGCAGAAGATCGAGGCGCTTGGAAGGCTATTCTACGTTCGGCTAGTGGAACAAATATTCTGTCATAGCCAATTAAAGTAATGTAACCGATTTGCGCCATATTCATCACAGTTGTTTGAAAGTCATATCAAAACACCACGTGCAAAATTTCAGTCAAATCGGATAAGAATTGCCCCCTCTAGAGGCTCAAGAAGTCAAGATCCCAGATCGGATTTAATGGCAGCTATATCAGGTAATTAATCGATTTAAACCATACTTATCACAATTGTTGGAAGTCGTATCAAAACTCCACGTGCAAAATTTCTTTCAAATCGGATAAGAATTGCGATCTCTGGAGGCTCAATAAGTCAAGACCCAAGATCGGTTTATGTGACAGCTATATCAGGTTATGAGCCGATTTGAACCATACTTAGGAAAGTTGTTGGAAGTCGTGTCAAAACACCACATGCAAAATTTCAGTAAAATCGGATAAGAATTGCGACCTCTGGAGGCTCAATAAGTCAAGACCCAAGATCGGTTTATATGGCAGCTATATCAGGCTATGAGCCGATTTGAACCATACTTAGGAAAGTTGTTGGAAGTCGTGTCAAAACACCACATGCAAAATTTCAGTCAAATCGGATAAAAAGTGCGCCCTCTGGAGGCTCAATAAGTCAAGACCCAAGATCGGCAGCTATATCAAAACATGGACCGACCGGGCACATTTACAATCCCAAGCGACCTACACAAATAAAAAGAATTTGCGCGAAATTTCAAGTGGCTGGCTTTACTCCTTCAAAAGTTTGCGTGCTTTCGTCAGACATACGGACGGAGGGACAGACATACGGACGGAGGGACAGACTGACGGAGGGACGGACGGACGGACAGACGGACTTTAAGGGGTCTTAGACGCATATTTCGAGTTGTTTCAAACAGAATGACGAAATTAGTATACCCCAATCCTATGGTGGAGTTTTTAAGTTTTATACAAACTCTGGTTAAATCTAAAACACCTGGTCGTCCCAACAGACGTGCTGCTCATTTAAACCTTATTTTTTAAAACCCATTAGACAAAAAGTTTATTCCTTTGATGGCGTGACTTTTTATGCTTGCAATGTTGCTTGCCACATACTTCATCTTTGAATAGACAAAGACGGGTGAATGTTCGCCAGCATATTCCTTCATTTCATGTTCGTATATGCAGAGTACTTTTTGTGTACATAAGAGTGCTTCATAAAGAAGAGTTCTAGTAAATACGGAAATGCGCCGCCATGGTCGCATTTGGGCTGAGGGAGCTCGGCTTGCTGAAGGAGGATGGTTGACACAGTTCGATTCTGGGTGTAATGGATGCGGAGGGTAAACTGAGGAGGATCTCCGACTACCTGGCACCAGTGCCGACTGGAGTGAGGGCATTCGCGATTCGATTTCCTGAGAGGGGTGGCGAGGGAAGGTGAATGATGTACTTGAGGAGGATGAGAGCTCGATCTACACAGATTGCTCCAAGATTCAGTCAGGGACTGGATTGGGGGTCTACTCTGACGCACTCAATATCAGTCTCTGTCTCTGAGACTGCCGAACGAATGTACGGTCTTTCAAGCAGAGGTTTCTGCCATTGCCGTAGACGCAAGAGAAATTCAGGTATGGGACTTACCACTCTCGAAACTTAGAATTAATGTGAACAGTATGGCGGCCCTAAAGGCCTAAGGGTCGAAGATGGTGAGGTCGAGATGCGTGGCGAATTGTTGGGAGTCCCTGGATAGGCTCCGGGCCCACGATGGGACGCTGACATAGGTTCCTGGACATGAGGGGATTCGAGGGAATTAGAGGGCGGACGAGTGCGCCAGGAGGGGCCCGTCTGCGCTGGACGAACCAGTCATCGGTCTTGCCTACGTGCCATTTGTCGAGCTACTGAGCACAGTAGAGGGGATGGTGAGGGCGTCGTCGTTGGCGAGGTGGGACTCGGTGGATGGTTGCCGGACTGCAATGGCGCTATGGCCGGTCATTGACGAGTACGAAGGGGTTGCTGGCGTTCGATAAGAGGTCGATGGGTACCTTGACAGGAGTCATAACCAGACTCTGTGCCATAGGCCGCATGGCGGGGCGCATGGGGATAGCGCCCAATGACTTCTGCATGAGTTGCCTCGATGAGGATGAGGAGGAGACTACTGAGCACTTGCTGTGTTCTTGTCCGGGTCTGCAGAGACATAGGCTTTCATGAAGCATGATCTGTTGAAGTTACCGGTGAATTTCATAGAAATCGGCCCAGTTTTGGGTAAAGGTCCCATATATGAATGTTCCACACTTTTCAAGTGTATGTATCACTTAAACAGTGTTTTTATACGATTTGCCTGAAATTTAGGACAGTGAGTTGTGTTAGGCCCCTCGACATCCTTCGTCAATTTGGCTCAGATCGGTCCGGAGTTGAATATAGCTGCCATATAGACCGATCCTCCGATTTAGGGTCTGTGGCCCATAAAAGCTACATTTATTATCCGATTTTGTTGAAATTTAAGACAGTGAGTTGTGTTAGGCCCATCGACTTTCTTCGTTAACTTGGGCCAGATCGGTCCAGATTTGGATATAGTTACCGTATAGACCGATCTCTCGATTAAAGGTCTTGCTCCCATAAAAGGCGCATTTATTGTCCTATGTGGCCGAAATTTGGGACAGAGAGTGAAGTTAAGCCCCTAGACATACTTCTGCAATATGGCACAGAACGGTTCAGATTTGGATATAGCTGTCTTATGGACCGATCTCTCGATTTAAGGTTTTGGGTCCATAAAAGGTGCATTTATTATCCGATTTTGCTGAAATTCGGAACAGTGGGTTAAATTAGGTCCTTCAGCATCTTTTTGCAATATGACCCAGATCGGTTCACATTTGGATATGGCTGCCATATAGATTGATCTCTCGATTTAAGGTTTTGGGCCCATAAAATGCGCATTTATTGTCCGATTTCGCCAAAATTTGGGACAGTGACTTGTGTTATGTATTTCGACATCCTTCTTCAATTTGGCCCAGATCGGTCAAGATAGCTGTCATATGGACCGATCTAAAGGGTGATTTTTTTGAGGTTAGGATTTTCATGCATTAGTATTTGACAGATCACGTGGGATTTCAGACATGGTGTCAAAGAGAAAGATGCTCAGTATGCTTTGACATTTCATCATGAATAGACTTACTAACGAGCAACGCTTGCAAATCATTGAATTTTATTACCAAAATCAGTGTTCGGTTCGAAATGTGTTCATTCACCGTTCAGCGATGAGGCTCATTTCTGGTTGAATGGCTACGTAAATAAGCAAAATTGCCGCATTTGGAGTGAAGAGCAACCAGAAGCCGTTCAAGAACTGCCCATGCATCCCGAAAAATGCACTGTTTGGTGTGGTTTGTACGCTGGTGGAATCATTGGACCGTATTTTTTCAAAGATGCTGTTGGACGCAACGTTACGGTGAATGAACACATTTCGAACCGAACACTGATTTTGGTAATAAAATTCAATGATTTGCAAGCGTTGCTCGTTAGTAAGTCTATTCATGATGAAATGTCAAAGCATACTGAGCATCTTTCTCTTTGACACCATGTCTGAAATCCCACGTGATCTGTCAAATACTAATGCATGAAAATCCTAACCTCAAAAAAATCACCTTTTATTTATTTAAAGTATTGTGCCCATGAAAGGCGCCGATTCGCCGAAATTTGAGACAGGGAGTTGTGTTAGGCCCTTCGACAGCCCTCTTTAATTCGGCTCAGATCGGTTCAGATTTGGATATAGCTGCCATATAGACCGATCCCTCAATTTAAGGTTTTGAACCCTTAAAAGGCGCATTGATTGTCCGATTTCGCCGAAATTTTGGACAGTGAATTGTTTTAGGTCCTTCCACATCTTTGTTCAATTTGGCCCAGATCGGTCCAGATTTGAATATAGCTGCCATATAGACCGATCTCTTGATGTAAGGTTTTGGGCCCATTAAAGGCGCATTCATTATCCGATTTCTTCGAAATTTGGGACAGTGAGTTGTGTAAGACTCCTCGACATCTCTCTGCGATTTGCCCTAGATCGATAGAGATTTAGATATAGCTGCCATATAGCCCGTCTCTCCATTTAAGGTCATGCGCGCATAAAAGGCGCATTTATTGTCCTATGTCACTGAAATTTGGGACATTGAGTTTTGTTAAGTCCTTCGATATCCCTCTTTAATTTGGCCTAGATCGTTCCAAATTTGGATATATTGGGTTGCCCAAAAAGGAATTGCGGATATTTCATATAGTCGGCATTGACAAATTTTTTTCACAGCTTGTGACTACTAAACTTTTTTTTTGTTCCTTTTATGCACAACCTACCTTTTCAGTTGTAAGATACCCTTATGTCAATAAATATGGCAAAATATTTAAATGCCCAACACCTAGAATACACTAAAGTCAAATGTACACAATAAGAATCAACGCGGTACAGTGGGTTGGCAGGAATGCGTTAAGGAGTCATCATGGGAGAAACACGAATAGCTTCAAATGAAATTAAATGAAAACATACTTAAATATGCCTTATCCTTCTCCTTATCCTGCCACGCACACACACACACACACCCACAAACCTTGCATAATCAAATGCCTTACATAACACCCACCATCCTCCTTCAACCAACTCATATCCACATCTTCTGCCCTTAAAAATTCCACCATGCAGAAAAATAAAGGCAAAGAACAAAACATTTAGCAACTCCTTTATGAATGAAAATTTTATCTTAAGCGATTTTAATGAAATCCAACGAAATGAAAAATGTAAATGTGAAATTGGCTTTCTTTGCGGAATCATTGAAGAGCAAATGAGAGCAAGGCGTTGAAGGCAAACGTAAAGGACATAAGGATGCTCATTCACATATGTTTCATATTCAAATTACGTGCTAAGGATAATAAAAAAGAAAATACAAATCCACAAAAGTTGAGGGAAGAGCACTGTAATGAGATATTTGCCATATGAAAGTCAAGACAATTACATAAATCTTAATGGCCTTTGAGGTTAATTTGAATTTTTATTTGCTTTTTTTTCACATATTCCTGTCAGGAAAATTAAATAGGTACTAAGGGTAGATGAAGAATGGATTTAGACTGATGGGGTGGCATCAGAAATTAAAAATACTTTTATCCAACAACAGGGAAAGGAGTATCATTGGCATTGT
Source organism: Stomoxys calcitrans (assembly GCF_963082655.1). Taxonomy (NCBI): domain Eukaryota; kingdom Metazoa; phylum Arthropoda; class Insecta; order Diptera; family Muscidae; genus Stomoxys; species Stomoxys calcitrans. The sequence continues at coordinate 226,502,171 of NC_081552.1, read as the reverse complement.
GCTAGTTACAAATCTTCTACATCTGGTTCACAAAGGCCATAACCCGACAGAAAACAAATATAAACGGGCCGAGCATATATTCTACGAGCTCCTTCATATGGCATGTGAGTGGGCTAGACCCAGGGGTCTCAATGTTAATACAGAGAAATTTCGATCTTCTCTGGGTTAACATTAAGACCCCTGAGTCTAGCGCCCAGTCATAGGCCATATGCCTGTTCACAAGGAAGAATAAGGTAAGTTTATTTGATGCACCACGTTTCCTCAACAAAACGATTTCGATATCTGACAAGGTCAAATATTTAGGACTCATCTTGGATGGGAAACTTAACTCAGAAGCGTGGTGAGAAGGCTCACAGATGTTGCGCACTATGTAGACGAGCTGTAGGCTCAAAATGGGGCCTGAATCCGCGGATAGTCTAATAGCCATGTCCATCCGTCTGTCAGTTGAAATCACGGTACAGCCTTTAAAAATAGAGATATTGAGCTGAAACTGATTCTTTTTTTTGTCCATAAGCAGGTTAAGTTCGAAGATGGGCTATATCGGACTATATCTTGGTATAGCCCCCATTTAGACCAATCGGCCGATTTAGGGTCTTAGGCCCATTAAACGCCACATATATTATCCAATTTTAATAAAATTTGGGACAGTGAGTTGTGTTAGACCAGTCGACATACTTCTTCAATTTGGTCCAGATCGGTTTGGATTTGGATATAGCTGCTATATAGACCGATCTCTCGATATAAGAGTTTGGGCCCATAAAAAGCGCATTTATTGTCCGATTTCGACGAAATTGAGGACAGTGGGTTGTGTTAGGCCCTGCGAAGGCTTTTTGCAGATCGGAGCAGATTTGGATATAGCTGCTATATAGACCGATCTCTCGATTTAAGGGTTTGGGCCCATAAAAGGCGCATTTATTGTCTGATGTCACCAAAATTTGGGACAGTGAGTTGTGTAGGGCCCTTCGACATTCATCTTCAATTTGGCCCAGATCGGTCCAGATGTGGATATAGCTGCCATATAGACCATCTCTTGATTTAAGGTCATGGGCCCATAAAAGGCGCATTTATTATTCAATGTTGCCGATGTTTGGAACAGTGAGTTGTGTTTGGCCCCTCGACATCTTTCTGCGATTTGGCCTAGATCGATCCAGATTTAGATATAGCTGCCATATAGACTGATCTCTCGATTTAAGGTTTTGGACCCATAAAAGGCGATTTCGCCGAAATTTGGGACAGTGAGTTGTGTAAGGCCCCTTGACGCCTTTTTGCAATCTGGCTTAGATCGGTCCAGATTTGGATATAGCTGCCATATAGACCGATCTCTCGATTTAAGGTTTTTTGCCCATAAAAGGCGCATTTCTCGTCCGATTTTGTCAAGATAAGGCACAGTGAGTTGTGTAGGGCCCTTCGACATCCATCTTTAATTTGGCCCAGATCGGTCCAGATGTGGATAAAGCTGCCATATGGACCGATCTCTCGATTTAAGGCTTTAGGCCCATAAAAGGCGCAGTTATGGTCCGATGTCGCCAAAATTTTGGACAGTGAGTTGTGTTAGGCCATGCGACAGCCTTTTGCAATCTGGCTCAGATCGGTTCAGATTTAGATATAGCTGCCATATAGACCGATTTCTCGATTTAAGGTTTTGGGCCCATAAAAGGCGCATTTATTGTCCAATGTCATTGAAATTTGGGATATTGAGTTTTGTTAGGCCCTTCGATATCCCTCTTAAATTTGGCCTAGATCGTTCCAAATTTGGATATAGCTGACATATAGACCGGTCTCTCGATTTATAGTCTTGGCCCCACAAAATACGCAATTATAATTCGATTTAGTTGAAATTTGACGCAGTGGCTGACGTTAGACTATTCGACATCCTTGTCGTTTATAGTTCAGAGCGGTCCATATTAGAATATAGCTACCAAAAAGACCAATATTTTTTTTCTGCTAATTTAAAAATTGTATGTGTCAATGTCTGTGCTGAATTTGGTCCAAAATCGGACCATATTTCGATATAGCTGCTATGGGGGCATAAATTGTGAATTTATCCGCGGTTTATGACGATAGGTGGTTTACATATATGCCCGAGGTGGTGGGTATCCAAAGTTCGGCCCGCCCGAACTTAACACCTTTTAGCACACTGTCATGGCTTCCACATGTTTTATGACCCTTTTATAAGTAAACTTTAATCATTTATTATTTTATCTTTTTATTTCAGGTAAGTTGATGTTTAAAAACTAAAAACTTGTATAAAAAATATTGTAAGTACCAATACATAATAAGACAATAACTAATATATTGCTGGATTTAGATATTGATATTTGAAGTCGGAATTTTTTCTTCCTTATTCATTATTAATATATATTTTATTTATATTCTATACGCCCACATTATCATGAAACCGTTGGTATCATCCTAAGCCGTTACTATGGTACTGTGACTTAGTGTATTGGTTTGCCAAAAAAACGAATATTTTTAGGTGCAAACTTCTGTTGTGTTCCTGTGTCATTTGTTCAAATAGCTTTTAAACCTCTTATTGTTTAGTAGGTCATTTAAACTTCTGCGAATCAGCACACTTTTACAAGACCTGCCATAATAGAATTGAACGATATATCCTCATGTTCTTGCATTCTCCCCAATTCATTCACTTTTTAAACCTCCAACTTCAGTTCGATTAATGGCTTATCCAGGCGTTGAACATATCAGTCAATAGTATTGCAAGAAGCCTTTCAATTTCAATTCAGTCTACCCAGTAACACAAATATTTGTTGTATCGATCACTAAATTAAAAATTGCCGGGGTTGTGAACTTTCATCAATAGCCAGCCAATCAATGGGCGCACCATTAGGCACATTTAGGCAGGTTGACTTTTTTGCCTCTATGTCATTGTGTACACTTTGTTGATTTGTTGTAATGTAATGCAAAGAATTACATTAGAACATCTGTGCTGTCGGTGCGTGTTTGTGTTCCGTTCATCACGTATAAACACCCACCCAAGCATACACATACACACACACACATGTATAGACATCTAAGGGAGAGGGCCACTCACTAATCGAATTAATGAAATTAATTTTTGATGGTATTGAAATTAGTGCGAGCCAACATTTGCCACGAGTGTAGTCGTGTGTATGAATTTACCTTTACATTGCACTAATGCTAACACGCTCACATACTCACATGTCTTGAATTTCATTGTTGTTCCATGATGGGTAGGGATGACGATGCAGAATAGTTTTCGAATCTATAAAGTCAAAAAATGTTAAAGACACCACATTTGTTGATTCTCTTTTGATACTTTTAAAGGCTGCAATTGCTTCTAACGGTAATAGGCCCATAATATCGATGACGTCGGCGGCTTAGGCGAGTAGCATATATGTCACACATGCATCTCGTATAATCTTCTGCAGCCAGATACTCGTATGTTTGTCTGAAAGCTCGTTTGGTATTGAACGGTTAGAAGAGGTTTAAAGCCAAAATAGAAAAACAGAGATCCACCTGTTTTTGAGCGTTGCTTTGAAAAATGCAACTCTGCAAAGAAATCCCACAAAAAGCAAAGAATTTTCACCTTTGTCAACTAAAATCGAGCGTCATTCTGTGTTGTCAGGCGTGAATTAGTGTTTTTATTGCCACCACCATAGGATGGGGGTATACTAATCTAGTCATTTGGTTTGCAACACCTGGAAATATTGATCTGCGACCCCATTAAGTAAAGATATTCTGGACCGTCTCGACATTCTGAGTCGATCTAGTCATGACCGTCCGTCCGTCTGCCGAAATCACGATAGCGCTCGAAAGCGTAAGGTTAACCCCTTGAAACTTTGCACATATACTTTTTATTGCTGTAGGTCGTTGGGTATTGGAAATGGGCCATATCGGTTCAGATTTGGATATAGCCCCCATATAAATTGATGCCCAACTTTGAATCCTTGAGCCCTTAGCAGCCTCAATTTTCATCCGATTTGGCTAATATTTGGAACAAAGTTCAAAGTAATGACTTAGAACTTCCATGTCAAGTATGATCCGAATCGGTCTGTAAACAGATATAGCCCCATATAAACCCAACCCCCGATTCTGACTTCCATGCCAAGTATGATCCGCATCGGTCTATAAACAGATAAAGCCCCCATATAAACCGATCCCCCCGATCCATGACAAGCATGATCCTAATCAGTCTATAAACAGATATAACCCCATATAAACCGATCCCCCGCTTTGACTTCTTGAGCCTCAGTTTTCATCCGATTTGGCTAAAATTTGAAACAAAGACTTGAGTTATGACTTTCAACATCCATGCCAAGTTGGATCCGAATCGGTCTATAAACAGATATAGCCTCCACATGAACCGATCCCCCGATTTGACTTCTTGAGCCCGTAGGAGCCTCAATTTTCATCCGATTTGTCTGAAATTTGAAACAAAGACCGATCCCTGGATTTGACTTCTTGAGCCCTTAGAAGCCTAAATTTTGGAACAAAGACTTAAGTTATGACTACCAACATCCCTACCAAGTATGGTCTGAATCGGTATATAATAAGCCGATCCCCGATTTGACTTGTTGAGCCCTTAGAAGCCTAAATTTTCATCCGATTTGGCTAAAATTTGGAACAATGACTTAAGTTATCCAATTTGGCTGAAATTTGAAACCATGACTTGAGTTATGACTTTCAACATCCGTGCCAAGTATGATCCGAATCGGCCTATAAACAGATATAGCCCCCACATGAACCGATCCCCCGATTTGACTTCTTGAGCTCTTATAGGACTAAATTTTCATCCGATTTGACTGAAATTTGGAACAAAGATCTGTGTTACAACTTTCAACATCCATGCCAAGTATGATCCGAATCGGTCTATAAACAGATATAGCCCCCATATGAACCGATCCCCCCATTTGACTTCTTGAGCCCTTAGAAGCATAAATTTTGGAACAAAGACTTAGGTTGTGACTTCCAACATCCGTACCAAGTATGATCGGAAACGGTCTATAAACAGCTATAGCCCCCATATAAGTCGATCCCCGATTTGACTTCTTGATCCCCATTAAGCCTCAATTTTCATCCGATTTGGCTGAAATTTGAAACAAAGACTTGAGTATGTTCCGAATCGGTCTATAAACAGCTATAGCCTTATATTAAACCAGACCTGACTTTTTGAGCCCCTAGAAGCCTAAATGTTCACCTGATTCGGCTGAAATTTGGCCCACAAACCTATCTTATGATAGACAGCAGCATGCATATGGTAAAGGCAAGTCCACTGAAGCAGCCCCTACTTTCGGACTATCGGACTATATCTTGATATAGCCCCCATGTAGACCGATTCGCCGATTTAGGGTCTTAGACCCATAAAAGGCGCATTTATTGTCTGATTTCGCTGAAATTTGTCACAGTGAGTTGCGTTGGGCCAGTCGAAATCTCACTTTAATGTGGGCCAGATCGGTCTAGATTTAGAGGTAGCTGCCATATAGACCGATCTCTCGATTTAAGGTCTTGGGCCCATGAAAGGCGTATTTATTGCCCGATTTAGCCAAAATTTGAGACAGTGAGTTGTGTTATGCTCCTTGATATCTTCCTGCAATATGGGACAGGTCGATCCAGATTGGGATATAGCTGCCATATAGACCGATAAAAGGCGCGATTTCGCCGAAATTTGGGACCGGGAGTTGTGTTAGGCCCTTCGACAGCCCTCTTCAATTTGGCCCAGATCGGTACAGATTTCGATATGGCTGCCATATAGACCGATCTCTCGATTTAAGTTTTTAGATCCATAAAAGGCGCGATTTCGCCGAAATTTGGGACAGGAAGTTGTGTTAGGACCTTCGACATCCCTCTTCAATTTGGCCCAGATCGGTTCAGATCTCTTACTTTTAATTTTTGGGGTCATAAAAGGCGCTTTTATTGTCCGATTTCGCTGAAATTTGGGACCGGGAGTTGTGTTAGGCCCTTCGACAGCCCTCTTCAATTTGGACCAGATCGGTACAGATTTGGATAGAGCTGCCATATAGGCCTATCTCGATGTACTTTTTAGGACCATAAAAGGCGCATTTATTGTCCGATTTCGCTGAAAGTTGGGACAGTGAGTTCTCTTCTACAACTTTCTGGAATTTGGTCCAGATCGGTTCAGATTTGGATATAGCTGCCATAAAGACCGATCTCTCGATTTAAGGTTTTGGACCCATAAAAGGCGCATTTATTGTCCGATTTCGCCGAAATTTGGGACTGTGAGATGCGTTAGGGTCTTCAACAACTTTCTGCAATTTGACCCAGATCGGTTCAGATTTAGATATAGCTACCATATAGACCGATCTCTAGATTTAAGGTTTTGGCCCCATAAAAGCGCAATTATTGTCCGATTTCGCCAAAATTTGGGACATGTTCGACAGTTCGACAGCCCTCTTCAATTTGGCCCAGATCGGTACAGATTTGGATAGAGCTGCCATATAGGCCTATCTCTCGATTTAATTTTTAGGCCCATAAAAGGTGAATTTATTGTCCGATTTCGCCGAAATTTTGGAAAGTGAGATGGGTTAGGGTCTTCAGCAACTTTCTGCAGTTTGGCCCAGATCGGTTTAGATTTGGATATATCTGCCATATAGACCGATCTCTTGATTTAAGGTTTTGGCCCCATAAAAAGCACATTTACTGTCCGATTTCGCTGAAATTTGAGACAGTGACTTATGTTAGGCTTTGCGACATCCGTGTCGTATATGGTTCAGATGGGTTTATATTTGGATATGGCTACCAAAAAGACCAAAATTTTGTTCTACAAAACAGAGCAATGACTTGTAGTTATTAGACCTCTCAATATCCGTGTCGAATTTGGTCCAACTCGGACTATATTTCGATTAAGCTGCAGTGGGGGCATAAATTATGCATTTTTCACGGGATTATGACGAAAGGTGGTTTACATAAATAGCCGAGGTTGTGGGTATCCAAAGTTCGGCCCGGCCGAACTTAACGCCTCTTTGCTTGTTAGTCTTTAGAGCGCACAACCAGCCGATTACTGGCTTAGGTGTAAGTCCATAGTGGCATGGAGCAGATTAATATGGTCACCCTCTTTTCAACCTAATCTGAACTGGATACAACTAAAGTGAAACTCAGCAAATTTTTCATCCCCATCTGGCATCTCTATTTGTTTGTTCTTCTCTACGCAGTAAGAAATGTTTGATTTCCCTTTCTGGTATCGATATTCTTGATGGTAAATTGTTAGCAATGGGGGTTTGGCGTGTATACCTATACACATATCTGTGTGCTAATTAATTTTCTTTGACAGTTCTCCGACATAAGGCGCATTTGACAATTTACCTTTTGCCCCCCTAGTTTTAGTGAGTAGCTAGTCACCCACCTCCTATATTTCACCTTTAATCATTGGAACAAATAATTTAAGGCCTTCCATTTGTTAACTTTGTACTGAAAGCTTAATCATCATGTGATTTCTTTTACATGTCCTGTACCGAACTTCGGTGCTGTCTGTATGGTAGATACTTTTACTATGTTACTTTCACTTTAGTTCGTGATTTTTTGTATTCAAGGCTTAACTTTGTTTGTTTTACATAAAATGTTCTGTCATCGCATTCTAGTTTGCAAATTGCAAATTTTGCCCATGAACATTCCACTAAGGAACAGGGGCAAAGTTCTCACATATCAATGAGTGCAGTCCGATTCAAGTTTTAAGCTCAATGATAAGGGGCCTCCTTTTTATAGCCGAGTCCGAACGGCGTGCCGCAGTGCGACACCTTTTTGGAGAGAAGTTCTACATGACATAGTACTTCAAAAATGTTGCCAGCATTAGGAGGGGAAAACTACCGCTGAAAATTTTTCTGATGGTCTTGCCAGGATTCGAACCCAGGCGTTCAGCGTCATAGGCAGACATGCTAACCTCTGTGCTACGGTGGCCTCCTTTCTAGTTTAACTGTTTTAGTTATTTATATGCCATATTCGCAGTCAAAAACTACCTGGAGGAGCCACATTCCATCATATGTTCCAATGATACCCAACACCAATCTTACGATGAATGGTGAGTATCATGCCATTCACAGTAAGGACATCTTCTTTGATGTCCTCACAGCTTCTGCAAAAGTCATTGCTGGCAACCATCAGTCTGTCAGTATGTTTTCCGATTAGACAGTGACCTATCATGAAGGACACAATGACTGAGACGTCTGTTTTAGCCAATGACAGCAAAGAGGTAGACCTCTTCAAGTCTAGATTAGGCCACATAGTTTTGGAATGCTCACAGCTCCCTCTTTGTGACCATCTATCATTCGTTGTCCTTCGGGTCTGGTCCTGAAAACTTAGCTTACATGTCGCTAGAGGCATATCCACAGATTTCAGTATCCCTGGAATGTGTAGGGTAGTTCCAAGTCTTGCAAGCTAATCCGCTTTACAATTCCCTGGGATAGCTCTGTGGCCCGACACCCAGTACAGGTGAATTTTGAACTGTGAGAGATCTGCGACAGTCTAGGGCCGTTTTTGTGTTCAGAAATACGTTCTCCAGGGATTTAATGGCTGCCTGGCTGTCTGAGTAGATATTTATGACAATTGTCGTAATGACATTAGCCATTCCACCACTTCCTTAATTGCAAGGATCTCTGCTTGATACACACTGGAGTGGTCGGGTTACCTATTCGATATGACCAGTTCTTGATCTTTAGAGTACACCCCAAAACCCACCTGGTCGTTTAGATTGGAACCATCCGTATAGAAGTCTATGTAACTTCTATTATCAGGGATATCGTAGTTCCAAACGGTTCTGTCAGGAATACTGGTACAGTACTCTTTAACAAAAAGCGGCTCAGGTAGGGTGTAATCCACACCGATCTGGGGTCTTGACTTCTTGAGCCACTAGATGGCGCAATTATTATCCGATTGGGCTGAGATTTTGCATGAGGTGTTGTGTTATGACTTCCAACAACTGTGCTAAGTATGGTTCAAATCGGTTTATATCCTGGTATAGCTGCCATATAAACTGATCTGGGATCTTGACTTCTTGAGCCACTAGAGGGCGCAATTATTATCCAATTTGGCTAAAATTTTGCATTAGGTGTTTTGTTGTGACTTCCAACAACTGTGTTAAGTATGGTTCAAATCGGTCTATAACCTGATATAGCTGCCACATAAACCTATATGGGATCTTAACTATTTGAACCTCTAAAGGCTGCAAGTGTTATCCGATTTGGATTAAATTTTGCACAATGGCTTCTCTCGACATTACTGGTGAATTTCATGGAAATCGGTTCAGATTTAGATATAGCTCTCATATATATATATCGCCGGATTTTAATTTCTGGAGTCACAGCAAGCGCATTTATTGACCAATCTTGCCAAAATTTTGCAAAACGCTTTCCTCAACGACTGCCAAGTATTTGAGAAGTTTGCTCGAAATCGGTTCAGATTTAGATATAGCTCCCATATATATGTTCGTCCGATTTTCAGTTATAATGCAATAAAATGGTCATTTGTTAACCGATTCTCTCGAAATATGGCAGGATGGATTTTTTTACGACTCTTGATATTACTGGTGAATTTCATGGTAATCGGTTCAGATTTATATATAGCTCTCATGTATATATATCGCCCGATTTTAACTTCTGGAGTCACAGCAAGCGCATTTATTGAACCATCTTGCTAAAATTTTGCAAAACGCTTTCCTCGACGACTGCCATAGTATTTGAGAAGTTTGCTCGAAATCGGTTCAGATTTATATATAGCTCCCATATATATGTTCGTCCGATTTTCTGTAATAATGCAATAAAATGGTCATTTGTTAACCGATTCTCTCGAAATTTGGCAGAAAGGAAAGACTCTCGACATTACTGGTGAATTTCATAGAAATCGGTTCAGATTTAGAGATAGCTCTCATGTATATATATCGCCCGATTTTAACTCCTAGAGCCACTGCAATCGCATTTATTGACCCATCTTGCCAAATCTTTTGCAAAACGCTTTCCTCGATGACTGCCACAGCATCTGAGAAGTTTGCTCGAAATCGGTTTAGAATTAGGTATAACTCCCATATATATGTTCATCCTATTTTCAGTAATAATGCAATTAAATGGTCATTTGTTAACCGATTCTCTCGAAATTTGGCAGGAAGGATTTTTTACGACTCTCGATATTACTGATGAATTTCATGGAAATCGGTTCAGATTTATATATAGCTCCCACATACATTTATCGCCCGATTTTAACTTCTAGAGTCACAGCAAGCGCATTTATTGACCAAGCTTGCCAAAATTTTGCAAAACGCTTTCCTCGACGACTGCCATAGTATTTGAGAAGTTTGCTCGAAATCGGTTCAGATTTAGATATAGCTCCCATATATATGTTCGTCCGATTTTCTGTAATAATGGAATAAAATGGTCATTTGTTAACCGATTCTCTCGAAATTTGGCAGGAAGGATTTTCTTATGACTCTCGAGATTACTGGTGAATTTTGTGGAAATCGGTTCAGATTTATATATAGCTATCATGTATATATATCGCCCGATTTTAACTTCTGGAGTCACAGCAAGCGCATTTATTGACCAATATTGCCAAAATTTTGCAAAACGCTTTCCTCGACTACTGCCACAGTATCTGAGAAGTTTGCTCGAAATCGGTTCAGATTTAGATATAGCTCCCATATATATGTTCGTCCGATTTTCAGTAATACAGCAATAAAATGGTCATTTGCTAACCGATTCTCTCGAAATTTTGCAGGATGGCTTTTTTTACGACTCTCGATATCGAATTTTATGGAAATCGGTTCAGATTTATATATAACTCTCATGTATATGTATCGCCCGATTTTAGCTTCTGGAGTCACAGCAAGCACATTTATTGACCAATCTTTCCAAAACTTCGTACAACGCTTTCCTCGACGACTGCCATAATATTTGAAAAGTTTGCTCGAAATCGGTTTAGATTTAGATATAGCTCCCATATATGTGTTCGTCCGATTTTCAGTAATAATGCAATAAAATGGTCATTTGTTAACCGATTCTCTAGAAATTTGGCAGGAAGGATTTTCTTACGACTCTCGACATTACTGGCGAATTTCATGGAAATCGGTTCAGATTTAGATATAGCTCCCACGTATATATATCGCCCGATTTTCACTCCTAGAGCCACTGCAAGCGCATTTATTGACCAATCTTTCCAAAACTTTGTACAACGCTTTCCCCGACTACAGCCACAGTATCTGAGAAGTTTGCTCTAAATCGGTTTAGATTTAGATATAGCTCCCATATATATGTTCGTCCGATTTTCTGTAATAATGCAATAAAATGGTCATTTGTTAACCGATTCTCTAGAAATTTGAAAGGAATTATTTTTTTATGACTCTCGACATTACTGGTGAATTTCATGGAAATCGGTTCAGATTTATATATAGCTCTCATGTATATATATCGCCCGATTTTAACTTCTGGAGTCACAGCAAGCGCAATTATTGAACCATCTTGCTAAAATTTTGCAAAACGCTTTCCTCGACGACTCCCATAGTATTTGAAAGGTTTGCTCGAAATCGGTTCAGATTTAGGTATAGCTCCCACATATATGTTCGTCCGAATTTGAGAAATATTGCAAAAAAGGTGCTCATTTGTTAACCGATTTTCTCGAAATTTGGCAGCAAGGATTTTCTTATGACTCTCAATATTAATGGTGAATTTCATAGAAATCGGCCCAGATTTAGATATAGCTGTCATATATGTATATCGCTAGATTTTCACTCCAAGAGCTACTGCAAGCGCATTGTTTGACCAATCTTGCCAAAATTTTGCAAAACGCTTTCCTCGACGACTGCCACAGTATCTGAGAAGTTTGCTCGAAATCGGTTCAGATTTAGCTATAGCTCCCATATATATGTTCGTCAGATTTTGGGCAATTTGCAATAATGTGGTCATTTGTCAACCGTTGATATTACAGTTTGAACGTTTTTGCTCGCCGAGGTCCATCAAAATTTGTTTCAGATTTGGATATAGCTTCCACATTGTACTTATGGGGTAGCTGTAGGGTATTATACAGTCGGCACCGCCCGACTTTTGCCTTTCCTTACTAGTTTTTATATTACATTCTTTCTTACCTACAGTTCTTATTTCCTGCATTTTAATAGCTTCCATTACAATTTTCTCCCCTTTTTTTATTCAATTAATATTCCATAAATCCTATCAAAGACTTTTAAAAAGCTTTTACTATAATAAATCATTGATAGAGCATTTAACACCGCTTTGAATTGTGTTAAATGCAACACTAACCGAAATATGAAAAAACTCAATTCAATTAAAGTTCAAATTGAATTTCGAAACGCTTTCTTTGGCTGTGAGGGGCCATTAGTGCAAAATATTCAAACAATTTGAAAGTCATTAACACACGCAGGGGCAGCACAGATGCATTTTTCATTTCTTGCGAAACGATTTTCTTTTCTCCTTTTTTTTCCAATGCTGTTGTCGTCGGTAAAGGAAATAAATGAAATTTTTATGCAAAATGTCTATATTAAACGCTTGGAAAATGGGAAGGATTCCGCACCCTCCAAAAAAAAAAAAGAAAAACACAAAAATGTGCTACGGAAAATGTTATTCGCATAGTGCTGGGCGATAAATATGAAGCACACGCATATTAATGTGAAACAGAACTCAAATTGATTTCGGAGGCAGCAGGACATGCCACTGTTGGACAGTGGGGTCAAATGCACAAAAAGTTGGCGTTATAATAACCGCGCTCCATGCAACTATGTTGGTATGTGCTCTAGCTAAAAAATAATAGCTTCGAATAGTCAAATCAGAAATTCTTTGCTTTTGACATTATCCCAATCATTTTCCACTCTATCGGCTCGTCATCTTCCCCACATCTACTCTGAATTATTATGCTTGTAGTCTTATATGTCCGGTAATTATACCCGTCTGATGACACTGGTTTCCTTCTACTTCTCCTCAGCTCTGACATCAACTTGTGAAGATACCGATCTCCTCATAGGATTTTGTCGTGCTTTCGACCATTTCACAGTACCACCTGTGTTTTCATGGCCAAAGCTCTTAGCTCATACTACATCGCCTTCAAGGGCATCCCATTCATTTAATCCGTTAATCCCGTTAATCCGTGCGCTTTATATTTTTATAATTACTCTCTGTAGAGCCTGTAGTCCATGTACGTATTGAGACTTTATTTTAAGTCTACGGCCCTTGTACAAAGTGCCCAGTTTCTTTGAGCTTTGTTAGTACACGTCTGAATGTGGCACTTTGAGTTTTAATTTCTGCCAAAGAGCAATCCTAAGTTTATAGAAATCGTTCTGTGGTAGGGCTGTTGATACTTGATGTCGATCTTCAAAAATTCAAGTCCCCTCAATTTAAAAACAAGTAAAAAGGCGTTAAGTTCGGCCGGGCCGGGAACTTTGGATACCCACCACCAGTGGTACATATGTAAACCATCTTTCGTCACAATCCGGTGAAAAATGCATTATTTATGCTCCCATAGCAGCTTTATCGAAATATTGTCCGATTTGGACAAAATTCGTCACGGACATTGAGAGGTCTAATGAGTACAAGTCATTGTTCAAACAGAACAATGATAGCTATATCCAAATATAGACCGATCTGAACCATATACGACACAGATGTCGAAAAGCCTACCATAAGCCACTGTGTCAAATTTCAGCGACATCGGACAATAAAAGCGTCTTTTATGACCCCAAAACCTTAAATCGAGAGATCGCTCTATATGGCAGCTATATCCAAATCCGGACCGATGTTGGCCAAATTGCAGAGGGATGTCGAGGGACCTAATACAACTCACTGTCCCAAATTTCGGCGAAATCGGGAAATAAATTCGCGTTTTATGGCCACAAAACCTTAAATCGAAAGATCGGTCTATATGGCAGCTATATCCAAATCTGGACCAATGATGGCCAACTTACAGAAGGATGTCGAGGGACCTAACACAAAGCACTATCCAAAATTTTAGCGAAATTGGACAATATATGCACCTTTTATGGGCCCAAGACCTTAAATTAGCAGATCGGTCTATGTGGCAGCTATTCTGGACCGATGTGGGCCAAATTGAGGAAAGATGTGGAATCGCCTAACACACTGTTCCAAATTTCAGCAAAATTTGATAACAAATGTGGCTTTTATGGGCCTTAGATCTAAAATCAGCGGATCGGTCTTTATGGGGGCTAAAGCAAGATATAGTCCGATATAGCCCAACTTCGAACTTAAGCTACCAATGGCCAAAGAAAGAATCTGTGTCAAGTTTCAGCTCAATATCTCTATTTGCAAAGACTGTAGCGTGATTTCAACAGACAGACGGACGGACATGGCTAGACCGTCTTAGATTTTTACATACGTCATGACAAAATGATTATACCGGCATCCTTCGGTGGTGGGTATAAGAAGGAAGAGGGGGCTAAGTTCAGCCGGGCCGAATTTTGGAGACCCACTACCATGAATGCAAATTTTGCCCATGAACATTCCACATAGGTGAATACAATGCGTTTACCATCGATCCCATTTATGTAACCTTTGCATGAGTACCAATTTGATCCCATGTATTTGGACGTGTTAACCTCCTAGGTTAGAATTGGAGCACTACCTAAAACTCTTCGCGATCTATGGATCACCGCACCCGGTTAAAAACGTAACTCTAAGCCGAGATTGATTTAAACCACACTCACCTCGCTACTCCCCACTGGGGTCTAGCCATTGTCAGGCTGGAACCGAAGTCTCAGAGGCTCCTGACACACGTGGTACCAGATTAAAATCATCGGTCGAACTTTGTAGCCTTAAAAACCTACTGCCAGTTGAACCCTATACTGTTCTGGACTGGTCATCTAGGAAAGAAAATCGTCCGAGGCCGGCCTACAAGAGTATGCACAAAATCAAGGACGATGTACACAAACAGGACACAGCAGCCCTCACGAGTTACGCCACACCTATCAAATCCAACATGGATGGGTTACGAATAACCGATCACAACCACAAAGGCAACGGGAAACAACGAAGAGCAAACGCCGCAGCATCAAAATGGGCAAGGCTGATGCCATGCCATGTCATGCGCAGCTCAAAATCACTCGGTGCGCGCCAGTACAGCAACATCTCCCTAAGGATAATTAGCGCATGTTCACGCCTCCTCTAAGTTTTGCCCGTCTCCTAATAATTATTCCCGGGAAAAGGTGGCCAGCTTTGCAACAGTCGTCTCTCATACAAGGGCCCTACTGAAATCCAACATCGCCCCGCCTCCCCATCGCGCCTAAATCTCTGATGTCTGCATAGTACGGCCACTCCGTCAGTACATGCTGCAAAAATGCATTAAAGGAGCAATGTCACAGTCAGGAAGTAGCCCAAAATTGGGCCGAAGCCTGGGCGGTCACATACGAAAGTCGCGTCACGAATAAATGCATAAGTCACTCGACCTTAGTCACTGTTTATCCATATGGTTTTTCACCTACCATCAAGACACTCCAAAAGAAGCGCCTTAAGCCGCCTAACATCCCCATCTGCCAGCTCAAAAGCAGTGATGGAATTCCCTTTTTCACCCTTTACAGAACAGCTATGCAACTCACGAGTAAATCAAGCGTGGGTGCACCAATCAATACCTGTAGTGCGATTGTTGAATCCGTCCTACACACAGGCAAGCAAGCCAGCATTGGTACCCACAATGGCAAGAGAGAATCTTCTTTCGTTCAAGCACAGTCGCAAGACTGAGACTGTTTTTAAGACTGAGCTTTTTAAATTTTATGCTTGATTATTGTTTTTTTTAATTTTGTTTCTTAATTATACAAATTTAAATTTTATTTATACAAATTTAAATTTTATTTATACAAATTTCAATTTTATTTACACAAATTTCAATTTTATTTATAAAATGTTTTCCTACTTCTAATTTTTGTAAACCATTACTGTGTATCTTCTTGTGATTCTAGTACAGTCAATTATAAGACTTATGTCTTGTTGTACTAGTAATGTCATAAATAATAAACAAACAAACAAACAAAACAAAAAGACCACAACATATGGACGAACAGCGCGACAACTAAGACTCAAATCACTTCTCCTTCACCCGATCCAAATGAACCAAGAACCCCATTCTCTCTAAAACAGTCACTCCCATATATTTTATGAGCGCTACGTTTCGTATGCTAGCTCCGCCAGATCGAATCGTGGGTGAACGATTCCGCAACAAGATGCCCTTGAGCAACATTGTGACGGTTTTATCCTCCGCGACATCATCACCAACTTGATCGCTCTAATCGCGAACAATTCCCATGGCCTTCAACATTCCTTCAACCGCATATGCACTGATTTTAAAGAACTCAGCGAGACGTCCCAACAGATGACAAAGAACCCCATTCTCTCTAAAACGGTCACTCCCATATATTTTACGAGCGCTACGTTTCGAATGCTAGCTCCGCCAGATCGAATCGTGGGTGAACGATTCCGCATCAAGATGCCCGCGAGCAACTTTGTCACAGTTTTATCCTCCGCGACATCATCACCAACTCGATCGCTCCATTTGCGAACAATACCCATGGCCTTCAACCGCATATGCACTGATTTTAAAGGACTCATCAAGACGTCCCAACAGGTGAGCCAGCATAGGGTTCCGTATATATATGGAACACAGATAGACCCCTGAGGGCAGCCACGCTACCGTATCGCTAGCACCAAACACGCAAGCTCTTCTATGACAGAAGTAACTACGCCAGAGAGAAAATTCCCGACATCCTATTTGGCCTTATTTCGTGAATACACTACGCCATTACAGGTAATCAAAAGCGCTTTTGAAATCGACAAATATGCCGAGGTCTTATTTGGCGCTCGACTCTCTGACCCAGTTCTGCACATAGATGCTGGCGTACGCAGTGCTCTTTTCCCCCAAAAACGAAATCCATGGTGATGGGTACCCAAGATTCGGCCCGATTGAATTTAGTACGTTTTAACTTGTCATACCCACCACCAAAGGATGGGGGTATACTAATCTAGTCATTGCGTTTGTAAAACCTCGAAATATTGGTATAAGACCCCTACCCTAATTTTTGATCCTCTCGACGTTCCGAGTCGATCTAGCCATGTCCGTCCGTCCGTCCGTTTGTTGAAATCACGATAAAGGTCGAACGCATAAAGCTAGCCGCTTGAAATTTTGCACAGATACGTAATATCAATGTAGGACGTTGGCGATTGCAAATGGGCAATATCGGTTCAGATTTAGATATAGCTCCTATATAAACCGATCTTCCGATTTGACTTCTTGAGCCCCTGAAAGCCGCATTTTTTATCCGATTTGGCTGAAATTTTGCATGTGGTGTTTTGTCATGACTTTCAACAACTGTGTGAAGTAGGGCCAAAATCGGTCTATAACCTGATATAGCTCCCATATAAACCGATCTCCCGATATGACTTCTTGAGCCCCTGAAAACCGCAATTTTTATCTGATTTGGCTGAAATTTCGCACGTAGTGTTCTGTTATCACTTCCAGCAACTGTGCCAAGTACGGTCCAAATCGGTCTATAACCTGATATAGCTCCCATATAAACCGATCTCCCGATATGACTTCTTGAGTCCTTGGGAGCCGCATTTTTTATCCGATTTGGCTGAAATTTTGCATGCGGTGTTTTGTCATGACTTTCAACAACTGTGTTAAGTAAGGCCCAAATCGGTCTATAACCCGATATAGTTCCATATAAACCGATCTCCCGATATGACTTCTTGAGTCCTTGGGAGCCGTAATTTTTGACCGATTTGGCTGAAATTTTGCACAAAGTGTTTAGTTATGACTTCCAGCAACTGTGCCAAGTACGGTCCAAATCGGTCTTTAACCTGATATAGCTCCCATATAAACCGATTTCCCGATTTGACTTATTGAGTCCTTGGGAGCCGCAGATTTTGTCCGATTAAGCTGAAATTGATCATGCGGTGTTTTGTTATGACTTCCAACAACTGTGTCAAGTACGGCCCAAATCGGTATATAACCTAATATAGCTCCCATATAAACCGATATCCCGATTTGACTTCTTAGGTCCTTACAAGCCGCAAAATTTTTCCGTTTTGGCTGAAATTTTTACGACTTCTAAAAACTGTGCCAAATACGCTCCAAATCGGTCTATAACCTGATATAGGTTTCCTCTGTCATCAAAGGGTACATTGAAAAAACTGCGGCTCTATTTCATTATTTACCTCCACTGTGCTCCATTGTCCTTATAGCCGCCTTCTGTAAGTCGTGTGGAAGTGTTCATGGGGTTCTAGGTAATGGGGTCGATAACGAGATGGTGATGACGATGGCATTGGTGATGATGATGGCGTGGCAGCCTTTGTGAAATATGTTCGAGTAACATGCTGTTTATTAGATTAAAAATGTTAATGTGTTTTTATTATAAATTTGAATTTGTTGTCCGACAAATTGTAATTTCCGTTCAGTAGCATAGTTGTAACGTCGTTAAAAAGAATTACGAAAAGTAGTTACAAGCGCACAAACAGCCAAACACACACACACCCACCCACCCAACCATCCAACCACTACCCTTAAACAGAATGACCAAAGCCAGAAAGTCCATCCATCTGTATTTTTTTGTATGCTCTATGTCCTTTTTCACTTTGGGGGTGTGGCAGTAATTCCAAAGTCATTTTATGTTTATTTGCCAATTTCACACTCACGCTCGACATGAAAACCAGCCAGAGTGAATGAAGAATGGTAAGACAAAGTGATACAAACCAAGAAAGACTATTATTTGGAGAACATCACCAACACCACCCCCACCCGGCCGTTATGCATTTCAAAAAGCCCCTTAATCATAGTCCTTGCTTTGTAGTAAACTCCAACATTTTGTTGTTTGACCATCCTGAGGGTTAGGGCACGTCGTCTTTGTGTATTCCGTTTCCAATGGCCAAGAGGTCATTTTTCGAGAGAATTTTAATGCCTCAAATGATAAAAATCACATCCACTCCTTAATTTCTTAAGCACGCGATGGTGATTATCATTCCTTTTATAAACCCACAATTTTCATAGCTCAAAAGTTATTTGTTTCTCTGCGGTTTGTCGGTCAGAGTCCATTCACCATTCAGCGTCAGTTGTTGTCTTTTGTTCACTCGCCTTCTACGCCAGCGTTGTAGTTACAGGAAACGGGTGTTGCCACATAACTTTGGCTTCTTCATTGGAAAGCTTTTAGAGCACTACAACAGGTATTTGAAGGAGAGAAGAAAGAATAAAAAAGAAGATCGATTAATAAATACTTTAGTAAAGGCCTTAAAATTGTAAATCGGAAGATCCATATATAAAAAGGGTTTTTTGAAAATTTGTACATTTAGGTACCAAAAAATGTACCAAAAAGGTACGAAATAAGTAAACTTAGTACAGGGCAGATTAGAGGTAGTATTTCGACTTAAAAGATATCTGCTGTAAAACCATGAGGGTGAAAAAAAAATGGAAAAATATCACTGGTAACGAGAGAAAACGTACGTTTAGCACCGCAATTGGTACCATTTGGTACATTTCTTCATAGATGGAGCATGAGGTCTGAAATTTGGCATGTAGGTACAACTAAGAAATAACTGATGAAGGACTAAATGTTCTATTCAAAATTCATACATTTTGGTACCAAAATTGGTACCATTTTGGACTTTCTTTATAGACGGAGGTAGATGTCTGAAATTTGGCATTAAGGTACAATTAGGAAATATATGAGGAGAGAGTGTGCTCATTTTACTATTCGTACATTTTGGTTCCAATATTGGTACCATTTGGTGCTTTCCTTGCAGATAGAGCTAGAGGCCTGAATTTGGCATGTAGGTAAAGCTTAGATATATATAATGGATGACTAAATGATTTTTTCACAATTCAAAAATATTGGTACCAAAATTGGTACCATTTAGTACATTCTTCATAGATGGAGCTAGAGGTCCAAAATTTGGCATGTAGGTACTACTAAGAAATAAATGATGGATGACTAAATGTTCTATTCAAAATGCGTACATTTAAGTACCAAAGGTGGTACCATTTTGTACTTTCTTCGTAGATGGATCTAGAGGTCCAAAATTTGGCATGTAGGTACAACTAAGAAATGAATGATGGAGGACTAAATTTTCTATTCAAAATGAGTAAATTTTAGTACCAAAAGTAGTACCATTGTGTTCATTTTTCGTAGATGGAGCTACCGGTCTGAAATTTGGCATGTAGGTACAACTAGAAAATATGTAACGGGTGAATAAATGATCTATTCAAAATGAGTACATTTTTGTACCAAAAGTGGATCCATTTTGTACTTTCTTTATAGACGGAGGTAGATGTCTGGAATTTGGCATTCAGGTACAACTAGGAAATATATGAGGAGTGACAATGCTCTTTTACAATTCGTATATTTTGGTACCATTTGGTGCTTTCTTTGCACATAGAGCTAGAGGCCTGAATTTGGCATGTAGGTAAAGCTTAGATATATATAATGGATGACCAAATGATTTTTTCACAATTTGAAAATGTTGGTACCAAAATTGGTACCATTTAGTACTTTCGTCATAGATGGAGCTTGAGGTCCAAAATTTGGCATGTAGGTACAAATAATAAATAACTGATACAGGACTAAATGTTCTATTCAAAATGCGTTCATTTTAGTACCAAAATTGGTACCATTTTGTACATTCTTCATAGATGGAGCTACAGGTCTGAAATTTGGCATGCAGGTACAACTAGGAAATATATGAGGAGTGAATATGCTCATTTTACAATTCGTATATTTTGGTACCAATATTGGTACCATTTGGTGCTTTCTTTGCAGATGGAGCTAGTGGTCTGAAATTTGGCAGGTATCTAAAGCTTAGATATGTATAATGGGTGACTTAATGATTTTTTCACAATTCAAAAATGTTGGTACCAAAATTGGTACCATTTAGTACTTTCCTCATAGATGGAGCTAGAGGTCCAAAATTTGGCATGTTGGTACAACTAAGAAATAACTGATGGAGGACTAAATGTTCTATTCAAAATGAGTACATTTTAGTACCAAATGTGGTACCATTGTGTTCATTCTTCATAGATGGAGCTACTGGTCTGAAATTTGACATGTAGGAACAACTAAGAAATATATGATTGGTGACTTAATGATCTATTTAAAATCATACATTTTGGTACCAAAATTGGTACCATTTGGTAGTTTCTTTGTAAATGGAGCTAGAGCTCTGAAATTTTGCATGCAGGTACAACTAGGAAATATATGAGGAGTGACAATGCTCTTTTTAGAATTCGTACATTTTGGTACCAATATTGGTACCATTTAGTACTTTCTTCATAGATGGAGCTAGAGGTCCAAATTTTGGCATATAGGAACAACTAAGAAATATATGATTGGTGACTAAATGATCTATTTAAAATGCATACATTTTAGTACCAAAAGTGGTACCATTTTGTACTTTCTTCATAGATGAAGCTACAGGTCTGAAATTTGGCATGTAGGAACAAATAAAAAATATATGAAATATATGGTGATTTAATGATCTATATAAAATTTATACATTTTTGTACCAAAAGTGGTACGATTTGGTACTTTCTTTACAGATGGAGCTACCGGTCTGAAATTTGGCATGTAGGTACAACTAGGGAAAATATGATGGGTGATTCAATAACCTATTCGCAGCTCTTATATATTCGTACCATTTGGTACTTTCGACCAAAATTCGTACATTATGGTACCAAAAATTGCATAATAGTACGAAATGGTACATTCTTTACGAATTGAGCCAATTTACTCAAAATTATGATACGGTTACACCTTAGCAGTACATATTGGGCGATTGGAAGCTTTAATTCGTGCATTTAGGTACTAAGACATACAAAGAGGTACTTTCTTTAGAGAGTGATTTTAAGCTCTTAAAATAACGATACAGCTACATCTTGGCTATACGTTTTGGGTGACCAGATTTTTTTTCGAAATCGTACATTTAAGTACTAAAACATACGAATTTGTACTTCTTTACGAATGGAGCCAAAGCGATCAAAATTTGGATTCATTTATACCTTGCCAATATATTGGGTTGCCCAAAAGTAATTGCGGATTTTTCATATAGTCGGCGTTGACAAATTTTTTCACAGCTTGTGACTCTGTAATTGCATTATTTCTTCTGTCAGTTATCAGCTGTTACTTTTAGCTTGCTTTAGAAAAAAGTGTAAAAAAGTATATTTGATTAAAGTTCATTCTAAGCTTTATTAAAAATGCATTTACTTTCTTTTAAAAAAAATCCGCAATTACTTTTTGGGCAACCCAAAATATTGTGCGATTTAATGATTTTTCCGATTATTTGTTACTCTTGGTACTTTCTTGACAGAGGGGAACAGATATCTGAAATCTTATATGCAATTATTACAAAACTTCATAATTTTATAAACTGGGTGACCAACTAGGTTATTGGAAATCCTACACCAAGAAGGGGTATCAAAAACGGGGCCAGCGAAGCGGTCCACCGTGATGTTAGTGCATATATAAATGGGAGCAAATTTCTATGAAATTCATCAGTCCTCAGAAGAGTTATAAGAGAATATTGAGTATTATTCATGGAGGCCACCGTAGCGCAGAGGTTAGTATGTCCGCCTATGACGCTGAACGCCTGGGTTCGATTCCTGGCGAGGCCAAAGAGGTGTTGCACTGCGGCACGCCGTTCGGACTCGGCTATAAAAATGAGGCCCCTTATCATTGAGCTTAAACTTTAATCGGACTGCACTCATTGATATGTGAGAAGTTTGCCCCTGTTCCTTAGTGGAATGTTCATGGGCAAAATTTGCATATTTTTGAGTATTATTCAAAATCCGACGAGCATGTATTTGGGATCCAGGGACGTAGTCAGCTAATTTCCCCCAAAACATGACCTTATATCATTTTATTCTTTTAACTACTTTTGACCGTCCAATTTACACCAATACCAATTTCATTAGGATACATCTATACTAGCTCGAGCTGGAATTATTCTAAGACAGCTCCATTTTTGGGTATTTTTCTACGCTTTCGTATTTAATGGGTTAATAACATTTTCTTTTAAACCGAGACACCCAGATTGACATTTAAAAAAAAAATTATTTCATGTGAAACCATTTCTTTTGATCCTTGAAATTTCACAATACAGTATTTAAGGCGATTGATATGGAGCTCGTAGTGAGTTAGGATCGAAATTTATCAGTCAATAGCAATGATTGTAGTGGAGGTTTATTAGTTCTGCAGGCCTTTACCGTAGAGTTGGACACAGCGAAATATTTTTTAAAAAATTTTTTAATTTACATTTTGAATTATTGATTTTCTTTGAAAAAAAAAAACCAAATCATTTACAATGAAAAGATTACCATGAAAGGAACCTAATGCCCACCATAAGTAAGGAAATGAGTTCAAATAATATTAGTCGGCAGACTTTTATCTATGAGAACGAGTATTATATTTCACTTACCCTTGTCGCTAGGTCATTTGACATCAATTATTTATTTATTTCATCTACAAAGTAAAAATTTTTTTTGACAAGAAATGCAAATGTTTACAACTGCTAGTTCTACCACCGTTCCATATTTTATCACCAATAAATTAGGAAAACTTTAGGGCTTCTAAAAATATGATTCAAATTGTAGCCAACAGTTGTGTGCAATTTTTACCGAACATCTTTACCTTCAAAATCGGATTTTCGATCGATTTTCCTAAAGCTCGGCGACGAACAAGGTGGATTAATGAAGGTGGTCTCACGCGAACAGCTGACGGTATCAAATGTCAGTTCTGTGTTTACATTCTCAGCAAACTACCCCATTTTTTTGCACATTGTCTTTGTTTGAGTTTCTCTTTCTCTCATTTAACTGGCACACGTACGCCAACGAGGGCAAGTTTCTTGGGTTGTGTTGAGAACAAAACCAATTTTGAAATCGCATCTTGATGACGAGATGGCGGATTGCACCATAGGATTTGTAGTTGTTAAACAAATGAGAACACCTTTGTTTCTTGTTTCGCCATGGGAGGAGAAATATGAGGCATCATTTAAGCAGACCGTTGATGGCTCTTCGAAAAAATTAGTCAAAATTTATTTTTTTGAAATTTTTAGCATATATTGTTTCTTAATTTTTATGCCCTCCATCATAGGATGGGGATGTGCTAATTTCGTCATTCTGTTCGTAACACCTCGAAATGTGCATCTAAAACCCTATAAAGGGTATATATTCTTGATCGTCATGTCATTTTAAGTCGATCTAGCCATGTCCGTCCGTCTGTCTGTCCTTCCGTCTGTCTGTCCGTCCGTCTGTCGAAAGCACGCTTACTTTCGAAGGAGTAAAGCTAGGCGCCTGAAATTTTGCACAAATAGTTTTTATTGGAACAGGTCGGTTGGAATTGAAAATGGGCCTAAACGGTCCATGTTTTGTTATAGCTGCCATATAAACCGATCATGGGTCTTGACTTCTTGAGCCTCTAGAGGGTGCAATTCTTATCCGATTTGACCGAAACTTTACAAGTGGTGTTTTAGTATCACTTCCAACAACTATGCTAAGTATGGTTTAAATCGGTTCATAACCGGATATAGCTGCCATCTAAACCGATCATGGGTCTTGACTTCTTCAGTTTGTAGAGGGCGTAATTCTTATTCGATTTGACCGAAACTTTGCATGTGTTGTTTTAGTATCACTTCCAACAACTGTGTTAAGTATGGTTCAAATCGGTTCATAACCAGGTATAGCTTTCATATAAACCGATCATGGGTCTTGATTTCTTGAGCCTCTAGAGGGCGCAATTCTTATCCGATTTGACTGAAACTTTGCAAGTGGTGTTTTGGTATCACTTCCAACAACTGTGCTAAGTATGGTTTAAATCGGTTCATAACCTGATATAGCTGCCATCTAAACCGATCATGGGTCTTGACTTCTTGAGCCTCTAGGGGGTGCAATTCTTATCCGATATGACCGAAACTTTGCATGTGGTGTTTTAGTATCACTTCCAACATTTGTGCTAAGTGTGGTTCAAATCGGTTCATAACCTGATATAGCTGCCATATAAACCGATCTGGGATTTTGACTTCTTGCGCCTCTAGAGGGCGCAATTATCAACCAAATTGGCAGAAATGTTGTACAACGGCTTCTTTCATGACCTTCAACATACGTGTCCAATATAGTCTGAATCGATCTAAAGCTTGATACAGCT
Source organism: Stomoxys calcitrans (assembly GCF_963082655.1). Lineage (NCBI taxonomy): Eukaryota > Metazoa > Arthropoda > Insecta > Diptera > Muscidae > Stomoxys > Stomoxys calcitrans. Next base: position 226,477,066 of record NC_081552.1, on the reverse strand, counting down.
CCCATATAAACCCGAATCTTCCGATTTTGCTTCTTGAGCCCCTATAAGGCGTAATTCTTGTCCGAATGTACTGAAATATTACACAATGACTTCTGTAATGTACAGCATTCAATTGAAAATTTGCAAGCCATAAAAAATTCAGCTCTGACATAACACCAGGTCACAATCGATGGGTCAATTCCTGCACACATTAGCGACGACAATTTTCAATTTTCAATTTTGAGATATTTTTACCAATTTCACAGTAGCAGAAAAAATTTTGCAATTTGCGATTTTGAAAAAATGTGGGCTGGGCCCCCCGCAAAATAAAATCCTGGCTACGTCCCTGATGGGATCTTTATCTAAGTTTGAATTGAATTCTATGAATTGAATTAAATTGATTTCTATGAGATGTCGAGAGTCCTAAAAAAAATCCTTCCTGCCAAATTTCGATAGAATCAATTAACTAAAAATCGGACGAATATATATATATATGGGAGCTATATGCAAATCTGAACCGATTTTTTCCAATTTCTATAGGCTTCGTCTCTAGGCCGAAAAACATGTCTGTAGCAAATTTTAAGACGATCGGATGAAAACTGCGACCTGTACTTTGTACACAAATTAACATGGACAGACAGACGGACAGACAGACAGACGGACAGACAGACGAACATAGCTAAATCGAATCAGAAAGTGATTCAGAGTCGATCGGTATACTTATCAATGGGTATATCTCTCTTCCTTCTGGGTGTTACAAACAGCTTCACTAAGTTATAATACCCTGTACCACAGTAGTGGTGTACGGTATAAAAATCGGACGAACATATATTGAGGTGCCCAAAAAGTAATTACGGATTTTTCAAAAGAAAGTAAATGCATTTTTAATAAAACTTAGAATGAACTTTAATCAAATATACTTTTTTACACTTTTTTTCTAAAGCAAGCTAAAAGTAACAGCTGATAGCTGACAGAAGAAAGAATGCAATTACAGAGTCACAGCTGTGAAAAAATTTGTCAACGGCGACTATATGAAAAATCCGCAATTACTTTTTGGGCAATCCAATACCTTACCTGTCTTCCTGCTCAATGTGCTTTGAAGTGCCTCTTGTTATTCGTCACTGACCAACTACATTGGTGTCCTTTTATTTTGCGCTTCATTCCTGGATTTTATTTCCCCTTGGCACTAAAGATCGTCATTATGTGGGAGATACAAAGAGCCGGTATTCAAGAGCTATTATATGCTTATTTTACTCGGTTTGTTTCTTCTTTTTTTTTGTTTTTTGGGTCGTCTTATTTCGCATTACGTTTTTATGTGGCCGTCTTTGCTGGATAACTCGTTTGAGGGTTTCCCTGTTTTTTGCAGTCATTCATTTTGTTTCCCTTCACTCGTTTGTCCACAAGTCTAATGAACTTTTTTTTTTGACTTTTTGTGCTTCCTCTTTGCCTTCTCTCCCTTTGGCTGTTGTGCTGTTTGCCATTAACAAATTAGTGTTTGGTAACATCTTTTCACATGAAATTCCACTTTGTTGTTGTTGTTGTTTTGGTTGTTGCGATAATATTTTGCATTATACTGCCGAAGAAAAAAAAAATGTTGTTTATATCTCTGGAACATGCAACATTTTCCAATGGCAAAAGTTTTTTTTTCTCAATTTTTTTAAGGTTTTTCCTTGCTGTTTGTACCCCGTGTGTGAGGGTATGTTAGTGCTTTAATGTGGCTACTTTTATAAACCCAACAGGCAAAGTTGTAGGCACTACAGCTTTGTGTTTTTTCGGTTTGTTGAAATCTATAATCATGTGTTTTAAAGAAAGTTTTGTTACACGAAATAGTTAGGAAAGAGTTGATAATGGGTTTTTTTAGCTTAAATTTAAATAACAACAGAGTTAATTTAGATTGAGTGGAAATAGGCGTTCAAATGTTGTTAAAGGGAAAAGCTCATAAAATTTAACCCCAAGTAAATGTTTGACTAAGAAACAAGAAACCCAAAGAAAATCCCTCATGTGCCAACTTCTTTAAACCATATTTTTATTCCCACCGCCATAGGATGGGGGTATACCCATTTAGTCCTTACGTTTGTAACACCTCGAAATATTCGTCTAAGTTCCCCTTAAAGTATACATATTCTATATATAGTCATTCTGAGTCGATGTAGCCCTGTCCGTCCGTCCGTCCGTCTGTCGAAATCACGATAGCGGTCGTACGCATAAAGCTAGCCACATGAAATCTTGCATAGATACGAGGGTTGCCTTTAATATTGCGTTGCCCAAAAAGTAATTGCGGGTTTGTCATATAGTCGGCGTTGACAAATTTTTTCACAGCTTGTGACTCTGTAATTGCATTCTTTCTTCTGTCAGTTATCAGCTGTGACTTTTAGCTTGCTTTAGAAAAAAAGTGTAAAAAAAGTATATTTGATTAAAGTTCATTCTAAGTATTATTAACAAGTAAAAGCGTGCTAAGTTCGGCCGGGCCAAATCTTATATACCCTCCACCATGGATCGCATTTGTCGAGTTCTTTTCCCGGCATCTATTCTTAGGCAAAAAAGGATATAAGAAAAGAGTTGCTCTGCTATTAAAACGATATCAAGATATGGTCCGGTTCGGACCACAATTAAATTATATGTTGGAGACCTGTGTAAAATTTCAGCCAATTCGTATGAGAATTGCGCCCTTTGGGGCTCACGAAGTAAAATAGAGAGAACGATTTATATGGGATCTGTATCGGGCTATAGACCGATTCAGACCATAATAAACACGTTTGTTGATGGTCATGAGAGGATCCATCGTACAAAATTTCAGGCATATCGGATAATAATTGCGATCTCTAGAGGCTCAAGAAGTCAGGTCCCAGATCGGTTTATATGGCAGCTATATCAGGTTATGAACCGATTTGAACCTTATTTGACACAGTTGTTGAAAGTAAAAATTAAATACGTCATGCAAAATTTCAGCCAAATCGGATAGGAATTGCGCCCTCTAGAAGCTCAAGAAATCAAATCCCCAGATCTGTTTATATGACAGCTATATCAGGTTATGAACCGATTTGAACCATACTTGGCACAGTTGTTGTATATCATAACGAAATACTTCGTGCAAAAATTCATTCAAATCGGATAAGAATTGTGCCCTCTAGAGGGTCAAGAAGTCAAGACCCAAGATCGGTTTATATGGCAGCTATATCAGGTTATGGACCGATTTGAACCATACTTGGCACAGTTGTTGGATATCATAGCAAAACACGTTGTGCAAAATTTCATTTTGATCGGATAAGAATTGCGCACGCTAGAGGCTCAAGAAGTCAAGACCCAAGATCGGTTTATATGGCAGCTATATCAGGTTATGGTCCGATTTGAACCATACTTGGCACAGTTGTTGGATATCATATCAAAACACGTCATGCAAAATTTCATTCCAATCGGATAAGAATTGCGCTCGCTAGAGGCTCAAGAAGTCAAGACCCAAGATCGGTTTTTATGGCAGCTATATCAGGTTATGGACCGATTTGAACCATACTTGGCACAGTTGTTGGATATCATAGCAAAAGACGTTGTGCAAAATTTCATTTTGATCGGATAAGAATTGCGAACGCTAGAGGCTCAAGAAGTCAAGACCCAAGATCGGTTTATATGGCAGCTATATCAAAACATGGACCGATATGGCCCATTTACAATACCAACCGACCTACACTAATAAGAAGTATTTGTGCAAAATTTCAAGCGGCTAGCTTTACTCCTTCGGAAGTTAGCGTGCTTTCGACAGACAGACGGACGGACGGACGGACGGACGGACAGACGGACGGACATGGCTAGATCGACATAAAATGTCACGACGATCAAGAATATATATACCTTATGGGGTCTCAGACGAATATTTCGAGTAGTTACAAACAGAATGACGAAATTAGTATACCCCCCATCTTATGGTGGAGGGTATAAAAATGCATTTACTTTCTTTTAAAAAATCCGCAGTTACTTTTTGGGCAACCCAATATTTCGGGATTAGAGAACACAAACACAAATATTAATCATCGAAAATCGCATTCTTGTTTTTCAAAATATTCCCCATTAAGATCTATACACTTTGGCAGGCGTTTGAATCAATTGTCGCAGCACTTTTGCGGCTCTGATTAAGGTATCTCCAAACCATGGATTCTGAATGCATTGACCGCTTCTTCAGATGTCGAAAAATGGTTGACCTCTCATTTTAGTTTTTACGTACGGGAATAAAAAGAAGTCTAGTCATGACTATAAGGCGGATGACTCATCAAATCGATGTTTTGAGTGCTCAAAAAAGCAGTTGTTTTGAATTTTTGAAGCATTTCTTTCGACCAATCGACACGAGGTTTTTTTTCAGAAATTGACAAATTGTGTGGGATCCAAGGCGAACAACTTTTTTTATGATGGCCAAATGTTCATGCAATATTGAATTATGCTGGGCTCACTATAGGTCAAATGACGGTCTTGTAATATCAGTTGGCTCACAACATCAATGGTCTTTGGACAACCTTCACGAAATTCGTCTTGCAGTGAACCTTCGGTTGAATTCACCATACCATCGATAAACACTGGTCCTTGATGGAGCTTCATTGTCAAAAATTGGATTTAGTTCATCAATGTACTGTTGTTGAGTTAATCCTCGTCGAAAGTTGTAAAAAATAATCGCACGAAAATGCTTTCGATTTAATTCCATTTTTTGGGCGAGATGAATCTTTCAAGTTACTGTAAACAACACAAATAGCGCTCGTATGTCAAACCGTAGTGAGTGCGTATAACCTCAAAAATGTCAAGCTTTACGATAAAGCTGTCAGTTGGCAGATTGCAACACAAGGGTTGTCCAATCCCGAAATATAAAAGGCAACCCTCTGAAGTCCAGATTGGAAGAAACTTTAAAGCAGGGTTATCTGCAAGGCAACTCGGCTTCCGCTAACGGAATATCTACCGTCGGCACAATAAAAGACGTTGTCGATGAGGTTCTACGCGTTAGAAAAAACCCACAGATCGGACCAATTGCACTTTTGGCTACCCCTTGATGTGAAGAACGCTCTTAATAGCCTCAGGTGGAAAAATGTGATAGACGCCCCTCACGGGAATCTTATATTGGGTTGCCCAAAAAGTAATTGCGGATTTTTTAAAAGAAAGTTTAATGCATTTTTAATAAAACTTACAATGAACTTTAATCAAATATACTTTTCTTACACTTTTTTTCTAAAGCAAGCTAAAAGTAACAGCTGATAACTGACAGAAGAAAGAATGCAATTACAGAGTCACAAGCTGTGAAAAAATTTGTCAACGCCGACTATATGAAAAATCCGCAATTACTTTTTGAGCAACCCAATAATACCAGAGTACCTTTTAAAGATAATCAAGAGTTACCTCTGGAACGAAGAAATTACAGACAACGCACAGTGGGCCAAATGGCAAAAAAATTGGAAATAAGTCTACAACTTTTTATCTGTTGATTTTAGCCATACAAAATGTTCTAGACATTTGTAGAGGAGGACATAGGCTTTCAGAAAAGTGCTGTTGTTGGTCCATATCTTTAATACAGGGTGAGCTACAGGGTGTCAAAGTTGACCACTTTTGACTTCTCCAAGCTTCTGGGGGCCATAACTTTTGATCTACTCAACCGATTTACATGATTTAGGACTCTAGAGAAAGAGCTTGACAAGATCTAAAAAACTTATGCATAAAGTACCATGCCATCGTGTACTGTTAAGGAGTTATGAATTGTTTAATTTTAAAATATGAAAATTTGGCCTTGGTTTTTTTCAGTGTTTTTTAAATAACTCCGTCAATTTTAAAGCTATAAACTTCATACTTCACACAAATTATGCCAGCATATGTGTGCATAAAATACAAAAGGAATCACGTGAATATCTTTGGCGGTTTAAAAATGGCATCGTTTTCAATATGAAAAATATTTTTTTTGTCAAAAAATTGCAAAATTTTTCAAAAAAGATACTCCCATTTCCTTTAAGTTTTCGCAAACTTTGGCCATCAAAGCATTATCATTTCTTTCCATTTTCACAAAGTCGAGGTATTAAGAAAAGTTTTAAGTGCTAATTTGGCTAATTTCGATATCAAACAACACCGTTATCTTAAGACCAAAATGGCCAATTTTTTTACTAAACTTCAAAAGTTTCTCACTGGAAAAAAAGTTCCACGGGGATTTTTTCGCTTTTTTTGAACTTAAATGAAAGCTTAAAATGTTCCCAACATTTTAAGGTATGTCTCGCCATATCCTAGCCATAAATGAGATCGTAGCGATCAAAATACTGAAAAAAGTCAATTTTCAAGTAGTGCTATATTCATTGCTAAAAAACAAGTATTACGTCACATTTTATTGCAAAGATGTTAAATAAACTTTTATTTGGTAACACTTCTTCTACAAAACACAAAAAGAATCATGGAAATATCTCTATTCTATTCCATTTTATGGAACCGGCAATAAAAAAGTCAATTTTTCAAAAAAGTCGAATTTCCCAAATTTTGTTTTTGTTGTCCTAATTGCACATGACACACTATAGCCATATTTACGCAACATACCTTATCGTAAAGGAAATTTTCATACCTTTCCAACGATGTATAAAACATTTCTCAACTCGGATTCTATCTACTCTAAAATTCATTTACACTTCATTAAACTCTATATAAAAATGTCTATTTGTGAAATGGAACCTTATATGGGGCCTACACTAAAACATTGATAGATTTGCCCAGGGTTTACAATACAAATGTGTTAGAATAAAAAAAGGTCTCCTGCCAAAGTTTAAAAAAATTGGAATAAAAATATGTGTTTTAGAGCGAAAACACTTCGCATCGGCGTGCGTTTATATGTATATTAGCTACTCCCAAAATAAAAAAGCATTTTAGTTTTGTATTATTTGATTTTATTCTCTACCAAATAATCTAAGGTATCAAAATTTAAAAGCTCTTTAATTTGAATGGCATCGGGATCGTCCTTATCTATATCGTCACATATTTTTGGTAGCCATTTAGTTCTGATGCTGTATAGTACCGGATCAGACGATAACAATAAATATTGAAGTAAATCATAATTTTGGTTAAATTTGGTGCTCTTTCGGGTATTGAAAAGCCGGAACTGTTTAACATCTCTATTACGGGATTCCTGAGCTTCTTCTGTAAGTTCTCCTAACGGAAGTATGTTGTATTCCACAATTTCCTTGCCATGATGTAAGACTTTATGTACTGTCGGTGTTAAAGCTTTCCACGAATATAAATCAGATAAAATGTTTTTTGTGTCATTACTATAAGCTTCAAATTTGGTTGAATTTATCATCTTTTTGCTATTGATTACAGCCAAAATCACTTTGAATCGTCTTAGCAAGTGTTCATCAAGACCGGTTATTTTAGATGTCGATACGGGGTCCTCAAAAAACCGCCTTGCCGAGTTGCCATCATTTGTGCTTCCGTATCCGTAAAGAGGTTTATCTATTATAAGTCCCTTTTGTTTAAACTCCAACTGGATTCGATTCTTCTCTTCCTGCCTCATTTTGTGAAGATCTTGGTTGTTTCTAGCAGAGACATCGCGGTTTCCAGGGCTAGTCCGATATTTAAGGTCATACGATAAATGCAAACAATACTCCATGAATCGAATTCTACAGTGCAGGGGCGAAATACCGAAATTGAGCGCATTTTCGTTTACTAAATTTTCATCAGACTTGTCCTCGAATTGCCCATTCTTCTTGCCACAAATATTGCATCTCCAATTGGACATAACGCCAGTTAATGCGTTTGCCACCTTTCCATCGATCATAGTGAGTTGTAGTTGAAACGAAACTTTTATATTTCTTCCCAATTGGTTTATAACAATCATGGGTAATGCAGCAATTTCTTCCTTTATTTCGTTCACCAAAGATCGTGTTGTGTTCCGGTCTTCCTTTGTATACTCAAACCGAATTGGGCGACATAAATATTTTGACCCAGGTGTTCTATTTATCCATATATCTTGAAATGCATTTTCTTTCGATGATGAAGATTGGTCCTTGTACAATCTCATTCTCAATGGTACTAATGATGCCATGAAAATTGATGCGAAGTTGGTATCTATTTCTGTTTGTTGCTTATATTCGGAAAATCCAGATGATCCATCACAACCCCATTTGCTGATCAAAACCACTTCGGAATTATTACATGTGTTCAACTGTTCTTCAGTAAAATTAGAAATAATTCTAACAGCTGTATTTTCAACAAGATCAGCAAGTTTCACTCTTGCTTTTAATTCGTCCACGTATATATTTGATGGCACCATTTTCGTCCTGGTGTTGTACAATTTATGTTTTGAGGGTAAACAACCCCATCCTTTTTCACGAAGAGCCTTCCTCATTGTTGAGTATTTGTTTCTTGAGAGGCCTAGGTTCAAAATCAGGGCCAGTGCATCTTCCTCCGTGAATTCTGTAGTCGATTTTGGAGTTGGAATACTTTCTACCATTCTCTTTACCCTTTTCGGAGATGCTAATGGTAAAACATCGACAATTCGTCCAACATTTTTTGGTTGTGTTTTTAACAATGCTGTTTTGAACGTATCTTTTATTAAATTTGGCGGATGTGCCGCCAATAGTTCCTCTTGTTTTTTCTTTTTGGTTTTCTCCGTAACTTCGTCGTATGCTTTGCTAGGCCGGCCGGGAATCAGCGGTTTAATTTCAATAAGTAGATCCGATTTCAGCCACTTCTCATACATTTTGAAAAACTTGATTTTTGCGAATGAACATTCTGGCAACCTTCTCTCAAATGATTTGTAGAATTTTTCAAGTTTGTCTAAAGCGTCTTTATTTAGCCTTATTCCATATATGTGGTCCAAAGTGTAAACAAGTTCCTTAAATGACTCCGTGTATGATTTGGAATCATTTTTGATGTCCCATACAATTTTCGAAAGAGTGGAATACTTCAGTATGACTTCCATAACTTATAAATGTCCTTTACGCCTCTACAAAATATAATGAAGAAAATTTGGATTTTGTTCAAATATTTATGCAATATATTCACAATTAATGACCCATTTCAGGTATCAGACGCAATCGTAAAAAGGGGTCCAAAGTGCCTCTTTTTACTTACTCTTCTATAATTATTTACCTGGACTCGAATTTGGTTAAAAAAAATGACAATGAATTTTTTATGGGTAGGTTTTTTCACATTCATTGATACGGTGGATTTCCTGGGAATTCGACATAGCGAAACAGGTAACATTTGTCTGCATCAAATCTTAACACAAATATATATATATATGCAGGTATATTTCTAGGTTACTTTTTATTCAAAAATCATCAGCTTACATTAAAAATAGATGTAGGTACTATACAAACGCACGCCGATGCGAAGTGTTTTCGCTCTAAAACACATATTTTTATTCCAATTTTTTTAAACTTTGGCAGGAGACCTTTTTTTATTCTAACACATTTGTATTGTAAACCCTGGGCAAATCTATCAATGTTTTAGTGTAGGCCCCATATAAGGTTCCATTTCACAAATAGACATTTTTATATAGAGTTTAATGAAGTGTAAATGAATTTTAGAGTAGATAGAATCCGAGTTGAGAAATGTTTTATACATCGTTGGAAAGGTATGAAAATTTCCTTTACGATAAGGTATGTTGCGTAAATATGGCTATAGTGTGTCATGTGCAATTAGGACAACAAAAACAAAATTTGGGAAATTCGACTTTTTTGAAAAATTGACTTTTTTATTGCCGGTTCCATAAAATGGAATAGAATAGAGATATTTCCATGATTCTTTTTGTGTTTTGTAGAAGAAGTGTTACCAAATAAAAGTTTATTTAACATCTTTGCAATAAAATGTGACGTAATACTTGTTTTTTAGCAATGAATATAGCACTACTTGAAAATTGACTTTTTTCAGTATTTTGATCGCTACGATCTCATTTATGGCTAGGATATGGCGAGACATACCTTAAAATGTTGGGAACATTTTAAGCTTTCATTTAAGTTCAAAAAAAGCGAAAAAATCCCCGTGGAACTTTTTTTCCAGTGAGAAACTTTTGAAGTTTAGTAAAAAAATTGGCCATTTTGGTCTTAAGATAACGGTGTTGTTTGATATCGAAATTAGCCAAATTAGCACTTAAAACTTTTCTTAATACCTCGACTTTGTGAAAATGGAAAGAAATGATAATGCTTTGATGGCCAAAGTTTGCGAAAACTTAAAGGAAATGGGAGTATCTTTTTTGAAAAATTTTGCAATTTTTTGACAAAAAAAATATTTTTCATATTGAAAACGATGCCATTTTTAAACCGCTAAAGATATTCACGTGATTCCTTTTGTATTTTATGCACACATATGCTGGCATAATTTGTGTGAAGTATGAAGTTTATAGCTTTAAAATTGACGGAGTTATTAAAAAAACACTGAAAAAAACCAAGGCCAAATTTTCATATTTTAAAATTAAACAATTCATAACTCCTTAACAGTACACGATGGCATGGTACTTTATGCATAAGTTTTTTAGATCTTGTCAAGCTCTTTCTCTAGAGTCCTAAATCATGTAAATCGGTTGAGTAGATCAAAAGTTATGGCCCCCAGAAGCTTGGAGAAGTCAAAAGTGGTCAACTTTGACACCCTGTAGCTCACCCTGTATTAAAGATATGGACCAACAACAGCACTTTTCTGAAAGCCTATGTCCTCCTCTACAAATGTCTAGAACATTTTGTATGGCTAAAATCAACAGATAAAAAGTTGTAGACTTATTTCCAATTTTTTTGCCATTTGGCCCACTGTGCAACGTCTTACTTACTATTGGTGAAGGTCGTCAAGAATTGCAAATGGGCCATATCGGGTCAGGTTTGTAAAAAGCTTCCATATAAACCAATCTCCCGATTTAAGTTATTGAGCCCCTGGAAGCCGCAATTTTCGTCCAAATTGGCTTAAATTTTGAACATATTGCTCTGTTATGGCTTCCAACAACTGTGTTTAGTACGATTCAAATCGGTCAAAAACCTGATATAGCTTCCATATAAACCGACACACGATTTGACTTCTTGAGCCCCTGGAACACGCAGTATTCGTCCGATTTGGCTGAAATATTGCATGTGGTATTCTGTTATGACTTCCAACAACTGCGTTAAGTACGGTCCAAATCGGTCTATAAGCTGATGTAGCTCCCATATAAACCAATCTCCCGATTTAAGTTCTTGATCCCCTGGAAGCCGCAATTTTCGTCCAATTTGGCTAAAATTTTGAACAAAGTGCTCTGTTATGACCTCTAAGACCAGCTGTGTTTAGTACGGTTCAAATCGGTCAAAAACCTGATGTAGCTCCCATATAAACCGATCTCCCGATTTGACTTCTTGAGCCCCTGGAAGCCGCAATTTTCGTCCATTTTGGCTGAAATTTTTAATATGGTGTTCTGTTATGACTTCCAACAACTGTGCCAGGCAGGAATCAAATCGGTCAAGAACCTGATATAGCTTTCATATAGACCGATCTCCCGATTTGACTTTTTTAGCCCTTATAATCCGCCATTTACGTCCAATTCGGCTAAAATTTTGCACACAGTGCTCTGTTAAGATATCCAACAACTGTGACAAGTGCGGTCCAAATCGGTCAAGACCTAATATAGCTTCTATATGAACCGATCTCCCGATTTTACTTCTTGAGCCCCTGAAAGCCGCAATTTTTATCCCATTTGACTGAAATTTTGCATATGGTGTTCTGTTGCGACTTCCAACAACTGTGCTTAGTACGGTTCAAATCGGCCAAAAACCTGGTATAGCTCCCCTATAAACCAATCTCCTGATTTGACTTCTTGAGCCACTGGAAGCCGCAATTGACCTCGAATTCGGCTAAAATTTTGCACATAATGTTCGAATGTGACTTTCAACAACTGTGACAAGTGCGATCAAAAACCTGGTATAGCTCCCATATAAACCGGTCCCCCGATTTGACTTCTTGAGCCCTTGGAAGCCGCCATTTGTATTCGATTTGGCTCAAATTTGCATCTGGTCTTCTGTTATGACTCTTAGGCCCAGTGCTAAGCACGGTCCGAATCGGTCTATAACCAGATATAGCTCCCATATTTTAGCAGAATTCATGGTGATGGGTTCCCAAGTTTGGGCCCGGCCGAACTTAGCCCGCATTTACATGTTAGTTTTAGGAGCGCACAATAAGCCGATTACTGGGTTAGGTATATGTCCATAGTGAAATGTTCTCTCTATCTGTTTCTGTTATTAGATTTCCTATTGGGTTGCCCAAAAAGTAATTGCGGATTTTACATATAGTCGCCGTTGACAAATTTTTTCACAGCTTGTGACTCTGTAATTGCATTCTTTCTTCTGTCAGTTATCAGCTGTTACTTTTAGCTTGCTTTAGAAAAAAGTGTAAAAAAAGTATATTTGATTAAAGTTCATTCTAAGCTTTATTAAAAATGCATTTACTTTCTTTTAAAAAATCCGCAATTACTTTTTGGGCAACCCAATATTTTTGCTCTTCTAAAAGATGTGCCTGTCACGAAGCTTTCGGTTTGAGTTTAAGTTCTTTAAAAAAATTTTCTGACCCATTCCCACTTCGGATTCCTTCCCTCATGCATACATTTTTATACCCTCCACCATAGGATGGGGGTATACTAGTTTCGTCATTCTGTTGGTAACACCTCGAAATATGCGTCTGAGACCCCATAAGGTATATATATTCTTGATCGTCATGTCGATTTAGCCATGTCCGTCCGTCCGTCCGTCCGTCCGTCTGTCTGTAGAAAGCATGCTAACTTTCGAAAGAGTAAAGCTAGCCGCTTGAAATTTTGCACAAATACTTTTTATAAGTGTAGGACGGTTGGGATTGTAAATGGGCCAAATTGGTTCATGTTTTGATATAGCTGCCATATAAACCGATCTTGGGTCCAGACTTCTTGAGCCACTAGAGGGCGCAATTCTCATCCGATTTGACTGAAATTTAGCACGTGGTGTTTTTTGTTTTTTTTTTGGTATTACTTCCAACAACTGCGCTAAGTATGGTTCATATCGGTCCATGTTTTGATATAGCTGCCATATGAACCGATCTGGGATCTTGACTTCTTGAGTCCCTAGAGGGCGCAATTCTCATCCGATTTGAATGAAATTTTGCGCGTAATGTTTTAATATCACTTCCATCAACTGCCTTAAGTATGATTCAAATCGGTCCATGTTTTGATATAGCTGCTATATAAACCGATCTTGGGTCTTGACTTCTTGAGCCGCTAGAGGGCGCAATTCTCATGCGATTTGAATTAAATCTTTCACGTGGTGTTTTTTGTTTTTTCCTTTTTTTTGTATTACTTCCAACAACAGCGCTCCGATCTGGGATCTTCCAACTCCGATCTGGGATCTGGACTTCTTGAGCCTCTAGAGGGCGCAATTATCCGATTTGGCTGAAATTTTGTACAACGGCTTCCCTTATGGCTTTCAACATACGTATCTAATATGGTCTGAATCGATCTTTAGCTTGATACAGCTCTCCCCATTTTCCTTCTTAAGCCCTTACAAAGCACATTTCATATCCCAATTAACTGAAATATTACACAGTGACATCTACAATGTTTAGCAGTCATTTATGGTGCGAATCGAACTATAACTTGATATAGCTCCAATAGCACAACAGTTCTTATTCAATATTATTTGTTTGCCTAAAAAGAGACACTGCGCATAGAACTCGAAAAATGCGATCCATGGTGAAGGGTATATAAGATTCGGCCCGGCCGAACTTAGCACGCTCTTACTTGTTATACCCTACACTATTACTGGGTAACAATTTTTGCATTTGTTTGGAGTAGTCATAAGGAAAAGAGATATACCCATTGATGGGTGTTGATAGATTAGGCAACGTTGTTACGGGAGACAATGTTGCTACAGCAGACAAATGACTTAACTCAACATCTTGACCTTGTACTAATTTCCCCCTCACAGGTAAACAACATGCGTCTCCAATGCAATCACATGTTGTGTTTTAAGGTCGAGCCAAACACATAATTAACCCAATTAAGGTGTATCTCATTTGTAATTGTTATTTATGGGTATTAATTAATTACCCACGAGACTTCAAGGGTGTTAATTTATGGATTTAGAAATGTGTTTACAAACAGGCATGAGTTAAAAATCTGTGAAAGATTTAAACAGGGGTTGATTAGAGATTTTTGGTATTTGTAACAATTTTCTAACTGTAACAAATTTTTTTCCCAATTGGAAATTAGAAAAACATGGCGATATGGTCGATGCCCAAATGAGCTCTCAAATCCCCTAGAAAGGTAACTTAACCATGCAATGCATATTTATTTCAACAAAATCCATTTGTTTAATTAGCAACTCAACATTTCTCCAAATACTACCTCTATTATGCATAATTATATAAATAAATATAACATTTATATACCTTTTACTTATGTAACCCCAAAGTATTCAAATGAATTGCAGTGCAATTCCCTCTGAGGCAATCTAAAATTGAGGCAAATGTGACACAAGTCACAATTCATTGTAATGTGACAGCAAGAGGTCATTTTATAGTTTCAAATTTTCTAAAATGATTTCGTCGCATTTATAGAATTTGTAATGACCATTAATCACATTTGGTCAAGACAATTTCAATGAAATATTTAACACCCTAACCCTTAAGATTGAGCAAATTAAGAACATAACACACAAACGCACACACACACACACACACACTATATCTCTTGTCCAGGTATATGGGCTTCTATGCTGGCAAAAGAAACAAATTATAAATTCAAATTGTCAAATGAAAAGACACAACATCCCTGAAGACTAACTAACGACAAGAAAGGACAAAAGGCAAAAGACAAAAGTGTTTAAATACATTTGTATATGCGTGTGTGTGTGCATGTGCGTGAGTGTGTTCCAATATAAAGGTTTTGGGGCAAATTTAGAGGCCCAAATCAAAAGTAAACACATTTTACACAACAGATTTTGTAACGAACCGTAACCAAAATACGGAAGTCGTCTTCAACACACCACACATTGAGTCAAATGGTTACAGCTGTGGTCATTACCAAACGCCATGTTAGTGGTAAAAAAAGATCCACAACGGTTTTAGCAACAACGGTTTTAGTAAAATGCAAATTTACCCATGAAAATTCCACCAAGGAACTGGGGAAAACTTCTCACATATCAATGACTGCAGTCCGATTCAAGTTTAAGCTCAATAGCCGAGTCCGAACGGCGTGCCGCAATGCCACAACTCTTTGGAGAGAAGTTTTACATGGCATAGTACCTCACATATGTTGCCAGAATTAGGAGGGCAAAACCACCGCCAAGTGTCTTATTAAGATTGCTTAATGCTGGGCTCGAAAATCGAAACAGGCTGTTGTTGGAGAACTCAAATACCTCAAAGTGAACAAAATGCTTGTGTATCGCACCATACAAAATGATACTGATACTAAACGAGATAGTGGGGGCAACAAAGGAACATTGCAACAACTGTTTTAGTAGCCATTCCCAAAGGAAATGGTGGAATTACCAAACGCCATGGTAGTGGTAAAAAAAGATCAACAACGGTTTTAGCAACAACGGTTTTAGTATAATACAAATTTACCCATGAACATTCCACCTAGGAACTGGGGCAAATTTCTCACATTTCAATGACTGCAGTCCGATTCAAGTTTAAGCTCATTGATAAGGGGCCTCCTTTTTATAGCCGAGCCCGAACGGCGTGCCGCAGTGCCACAACTCTTTGGAGAGAAGTTTTACATGGCCTTATGTACCTCACAAATGTTGCCAGCATTAGGAGGGGAAAACCACCGCCAAGTGTCTTATTAAGATTGCTTAATACTGGGCACGAAAATCGAAACAGGCTATTGTTGGAGGACTCAAATACCTCAAAGTAAACAAAATGCTTGTGTATCGCACCATACAAAATGATACTGTTAGCATTAACAAACGCCATGGTGGTGGTAAAACAAAGGCACTTGCAACAATGGCTTTAGTACCCTTTCCCATAGGAAAGAGTAGTGTTAGTTTCCCGAAGCAAATGGTAATTTAAGTACCCTTTCCAATAGACAGGGTAGTTTTAGTACCCTTCCAAATAAAAAAAGTATTTTTAATATTCCCAAAGGAAAGGGTAGTTTTAATTTAGTTTCTCAAGGCAAATGGTAGCTTTAGTACCCATTCCCAAAGGAAAGGGTAGTTTGAGTATATTTTCCCGAAGGAAGGGGTAGCTTTACTACCCTTTCACAACGGAAAAGGTAGTTTTAGTACCCTTTTCTACAGAAAAGGGTAGTTTTAGTACATATTTCCAGAAGAAAGGGTAAATTTAGTAACTTTTCCCAAAAGAAAGGGTACTTTAAATACACTTTGCCAAACAAAAGGGTAGTTTTA
Source organism: Stomoxys calcitrans (assembly GCF_963082655.1). Classification (NCBI taxonomy): domain Eukaryota; kingdom Metazoa; phylum Arthropoda; class Insecta; order Diptera; family Muscidae; genus Stomoxys; species Stomoxys calcitrans. Next base: position 226,460,762 of record NC_081552.1, on the reverse strand, counting down.
GTAGTATTTTTAATAGTTCCAAAGGAAAGGGTAGTTTTAGTTTAGTTTCTCAAGGCAAATGGTATTTTTAATACCCATTCCCAAAGCAAAAGGTAGTTTGAGTACCTTTTCCCAAAGTAAGGGGTAGTTTTAGTACCCTTTTCCAAAGGAAAGGGTATTTTTAGTACCCTTTTCCAAAGGATAGGGTAGCTATAGTACCCTTTTCCAAAGGAAAGGGTAGCTATAGTACCCTTTTCCAAAGGAAAGGGTAGTTTTAGTACGCTTTTCCAAAGGAAAGGGTAGTTTTAGTACATTTTTCCAGAAGAAAGTGTAAATTAAGCAACTTTTCCCAAAAAAAAGGGTACTTTAAGTACACTTTCCCAAAATAAAGGGTACTTAAAGTACACTTTCCCAAAGGAAAGGGTAGTTTTGGTACTCTTTTCCAAAGAAAATGTTGGTTTTAGTACCCTTTAACAAAGAAAAGGCTACTTTGAGTACCCCTTCCCAAAGAAAAGAGTAGGTTAGGTACACTTTCCCCAGAGAAAGGGTTGTTTTAGCATCCTTTCCTAACGAAAGGTATGTTTTAGTACATTTCCCAAGGGAAAGGGTAGTTTGGTAACCTTTTCCAAAGAAAAGGGTAGATGTTGAACTCCTTTCCAAAAAAAAGGTAGTTTTGATACCTCTTATTACCCTTTTCCACAGGACAGGATAGTTTTAGTACCCTTTCCCAAATGAAAGGGTTGTTTTGGTACCCTTTCCCAAAGGAAAGGTAAGTTTTAGTACCCTTTCCCGAAGGAAACGGTAGTTTCACTACCTTTTACCAAAAGAAAGGGTAGCTTAACTACCCTTTCACAACGGAAAAGGTAGTTTTACTACCCTTTTCCAAAGGAAAGAGTGCCCTTTTCCAAAGAAAAGGGTAGTTTTAGTACATTTTTCCAGAAGAAAGGGTAAATTTAGTAACTTTTCCCAAAAGAAAGGGTACTTTAAATACACCCTTTTCCAAGGGGAAGGTAGTATAAGTACATTTTCCAAACGAAAGATAGTTTTAGTACCTTTTACTAAGGGAAGGGTAGTTTTAGTAACCTTTTCCAAGGGAAAGGATAGTTTTAGTACCATTCCCCAAGGGTACTTTAGTTCATTTTCCCTAAAGAAAAAGGTTAGTTTTTATACCCTTTCCCAAAGGAAAAGCTAGTTTAAGTACCCCTTCCCCAAAGAAAGGGTAGATTAGGTACCTTTTCCCCAAGGGAAGGGTAGTTTTAACATCCTTTTCCAAAGGCAAGGACAGTTGTAGTACCCTTTCCCAAGGAACAGGGTAGTTAAGTACCCTTTCTCAAAGGAAAGGGTAGTTTTAATACCCTTTCCTAAAGGAAATTTTATTTTAGTACCCTTCTCTTTGTGTTTTGATACCCCTTAGTAGCCTTTTCCACAGAACAGGAAAGCGTTTGTATTCTCTCCCTAAGGAAAGTGTAGTTGTAGTACCAAAGGGTAGTTTGGTACCCTACCCAAAGAAAATAGTAAGGAAAGGGTAATTTTTGTACCCCTTCCCAAAGGAAAGGTTAATTTAGGTACCCTTTCTCCAAGGAAAGGGTAGTTTTTACCAAAGGAAAGGGTAGTGTTAGTACCCTTTCCCAAAGGAAAGGGTAGTATTAGTATATTTCCCAAAGGAAAGGGTAGTATTATTAGTATTAGTTGTAGCACCCTATCCCAAAAGCAAGTGTAGTTCCCCAAGGAGAGGTAGTTTTAGTACTATTTCCAAAAGGAAAGGGTAGTTTTAGTACCCTTTCCCAAAGGAAAGATTAGTTTTAGTACCCTACCGCAAGGAAAAGGGTAGTTTTAGTACCTTATCCCAAAGGAAAGTGTAGTTTCAGCTCCCATTTTCACAGGAAAGGGAATTTTATTTTAATTTAGTACCCTTTTTCACAGAACAGGATAGCTTTAGTACCCTTTCCCAAATGAAAGGGTTGTTTAAATACCCCTTTCCAAAGGAAAGGGAAGTTTTAGCACCCTTTCCCGAAGGATAGGGTAGTTTTAGTACCTTTTACCAAAATGAAAGGGCAGCTTTTGTACCCTTTCACAACGGAAAAGGTAGTCTTAGTACCCTTATCCCAAGGAAAGGATAGTTATAGTAGCCTTTTCCAAAGGAAAGGGTAGTTTTAGTACCCTTTCCCAGAGGAGAGTGTAGTTTTAGTAAATTTTTCCGGAAGAAAGGGCAAAATTTAGTAAATTTTCCTAAACGAAAATTTAGGAAAAAGGATAGTTTGAGTACCCTTTTCCAAGGGAAAGGTAGTTTTAGTATCCTGTTCTAAGTGAACGGTAGCTTAAGTACCCTTTTCCAAGGGAAAAGCTCGTTTAAGTACCCTTTTCCCAAGGAATGGTAGATTAGGTACCCTTTCCTCAAGGGAAAGGTAGTTTTAACATCCTTTTCCAAAGGCAAGGAAGTTTTAGTACCCTTTCCCTAAGAAAAGAGTAGTTTTAGTATCCTTTCCTAAGGGAGAGGATAGTTTAAGTACCCTTTCCTGAAGTAAAGGGTAATTTTAGTACCCTTCTCTTTGGATTTTTATACCTCTTAGAACCCTTTTCCACAGAACAGGATAGTTTTAGTATCCTTTCCCAAAGGAAAGGGTAGTTTGATACCCTTTCCTAAAGAAAAGTGTAGTTGTAGTACCCTTTCCTTAAGGAAAGGGTAGTTTGGTACCCTTTCCTAAGGGAAAGGGTCATTTTTGTACCCCTTCCCAAAGGAAAAGATAGATTAGGTACCCTTTCCCCAAGGGAAGGGGAAGGGGAAACTACCCCCAAGGGTAGTTTTTACCAATGGAAATGGTAGTTTAAGTACGCTTTCCCAAAGGAAACGGTAACTTAAATAGGCTTTTGCACAGGAAAGGGTAGTTTTAGTGCCCTTTCCCAACGGAAAGGGTAAATGTTGTACCCTTTCCCAAAGAAAAGGTAGTTGTAGTACCCTTTCCCAAAAGGAAAGGTTAGTTTTAGTACCCTATCGCAATGAAAAGAGTAGTTTTAGTACTTCATCCCAAAGGAAAGTGTAGATTTAGTACCCTTTTCCAAAGGAAAGGGAATTTTTTGTAACATTTTCAAAATGAAAGGGTTGTTTTAGTGCCCTTTCTCAAAGAGAAGGGTAGTTCTAGTATCCTTTCCCAAAGAAAAGGGTAGTTTAAGTACCCTTTCCTTTGGCAGCTCACTGTTTCAAAAGTCAACGAAGTGGGATTATAAATGCGCCTTTTATTGTCTTTTTTTATCTTTCTCTTTTTCTCTCTCTTTTTATATCTAAGTATAGCATGATGTGTACCATATTCGGCACAGATATCGGGAGTCCTAATGCAACTCACTGTTTCAAATTTCAACGCAATTCGATAATAAATGCGATTGTTTATTGCCTAAGATCCAAAATCGGCAGTTCGGTCTATATGGCAACTCTATCTTTGTGTGTTCTGATCTTGACTATATTTGCTTCAGATATCGAGTGGCCTAATAAAACTCACAGTTGGAAATGTCAGTGTATTCGGATAATAAATGCGCCTGTTTTGGATTTAAGACCCCAAATAACTAGATCGGTCTATCTGACATGTTACTAGGGCCCGATAAGAACCGTATGCGGGTCGGATAACGATTGGCCTAATGAAACTGAAACTCACTACCGCAAATTTCAGCGAAATTGGGTACTAAATGCGCCTGTTAAGGCCGTAAGAGCCTACATTAGCTCATCGGTCTATATGTAAATAAGACCCGATATACACCATATTCATGCCAGATGTCGGGGTCTGTAGTGCAACTGACTGTGCCAAAGATCAGCGTATTCGGACAATAAATGCGACTGTTATGGGCTTAAGACTCTAAATTGGCTGATCGGTCTTTATTGCAGCTATCTCCAAATATAGTCCAATTTGACTCATTCATGAACTTAAACTGCGGGTACCAAAAATATTTTTACAAAAATAATGTTTGTTTGAATTGGTAACAATTCTTATCTGCTAACTGTCTTTTAGTTATTGTTGGTACCAAATTTGGTACTTAGGGATTTTGATTACTCGAAAAGAGAAAATGATTTGATTGCAAAGTCTCCGAAGCGAATGCTTCTGGTAGAGGATCCGATTAAAGCCTTCATACCAACAGCTTTATTGACATACACTGACTTGCAACAATAGTGGCATTGTAAACTCTTGCGTGGAAGCGTGCCTTTGGAGATAAACATTCACACAGGTATATCTAACTCCACCTTTTCATCATGTTTCTTGATCTGGGTTCTAGAAACTACGCCCTTCCTTCCCAACAACAGGGCACAATTATGATATTGTGCTATAATTACCAACAGTAGTGTATCACAAATCTTGTACCAGACACTGCATGTCACATCGACATTCATTTGCTGTCTTAAAATCTCGTTTGAAAGATAGTTTAATTTACATTTATCCCTGTGTTTAGTTACAAAAGCTCTTTCTCTACACACACACACACACACACACATGTATTAGCATTTTAAATGAGTGTCCTAGCGTACAGCGCGAGAATGTGTATTGTGTATGTGGTCAGGAGTTAACTAGTTGGCTGTCTGGAGTGATAGAGCCCTCAGTGTTCCCCAGAGTCATTTAAAAAACCAACAACAACAAGGAAGAGAGAAAGAAAGCTTCGGAACTCCGGGGCCCAGACACGTTCACATGTTCTTCATACATGCACTGCTCTGCATTGTAACAAAAGTCTATTTTAACTGCCATTTCATACTTTTAAATACAACAGGAAACGGAAGTTACTGACACTAAACAAAGTGTTTAACATTTCTACCAGTTTGTGCCAGCCACTAAACCTGTGTGTCCTTGTTGCCATTGTTATATTCGGGTTGACTACCACCTGCAGCATATCCTTCAGGATATTGGGGCAACAAAAGGGTTCTGCTCTTTGCCATACTACTAAACACACACACACACACACACAAGTTAACGACAAAGGACCAAGGAAAGTTAGAACGCTAGAGGAGTTGCACTGTTTTCTGTGGTTTTTAGGACCAAACGCAATGCAACAAAAGTCACCCAAACCAACACACACACACACACATTCAATGTGCTGTAGAATTTGCAACAATGATATCCTGCTTTACATCTCCACACTGTTGATGTCTTGGCCGGGCGAATGAGGCAAATATTTGTAGCCAGAGTAGTGAGTAGTGAAAAGGACATGTAAAAAGAGATTTGTTGCATGCCATTGTTGTTAGTCAGAGTAAATCCGCAGGTGTTTTAAGGTGTTATATGAACATTCAGTCTACCACATTTGCCATGTCTGTTACGATCTGTGTTGCAGTTCTTGTTAGTCTTTTTTCTTTCACTGCGTGTGTGTCGTTTGCATTGATGGCGAAGTCCTTTTTCATTGGGAAACTCTGGGAATGTATGCAAATGTTAATTGAAACTATAATAAATATGTACAAGGATACTCGTAGATTAAAAACAAGACTGTCCTTTTTTTGGCTTGTTGGTCTTAGTTGGCTAGCCATTGGAATTTGCTAGAATTTTGAGGGAATTTTACTGAGGAAATCTTAAAGAAGAAATTTAAACAAGTTTGCAAAGTAATTGGAGAACAAATCAGGGTTTTATGATTATAAACTTTGATCACTCTCTTTTAAATAATAGAAGCCTTTTCTAAGGGAATAGCTGCGCGGGGAATATATAATGATATTGGGTTGCCCAATAAGTAATTGCGGATTTTTTAAAAGAAAGTAAATGCATTTTTAATAAAACTTAGAATGGACTTTAATCAGATATACTTTTTTTACACTTTTTGTCTAAAGCAAGCTAAAAGTAACAGCTGATAACTGACAGAAGAAAGAATGCAATTACAGAGTCATAAGCTGTGAAAAAATTTGTCAACGCCGACTGTATGAAAAATCCGCAATTACTTTTTGGGCAACCCAATATATGAATGATGGACTGGCCCACTGACGCTTGAACTCTTATTTTGTACATCAGATTCGTTCTCTACTTCCAAATATCCTTAATCGCCTGATCTCCTGATTGGCATAACTTGCGAAGCCGTCATTTCTTTGGGATCAGATCACCTCCACATAATTCTCACCATCGAGCTATCACCCGACTGCATGACCTCTGAACGCTGGACGTTTATCAATCAGAAGAAGGCCGATTAGGTCGGCTTCAGAGAATACACCAACCACAGCTTCATTGAACTGACAGCCCTCGAAACATCATTAACGCAGTAGCCACTCGCTTTATACCAGCCGGTCGAGTATCCCTAGTGCGACCCAATTTCCCGGTGCAGACAGTGGTACTTGCAGACGAGCGTGATGGGATTCGTTGCATGGGCCCCACTAACCCCAGAAACAGCGAACTGAATCTGGAGTTAAACAGGGTAGTCGGCGAAATTCGTGACTGGCACACTTGGAGCAATGTAACTTAGAAACCGGTTTAAGCAAGGTTTGGTCTACTGTTAAGTCAATCTCGAACCCCGGTAGACACTAACCCCAGAAACAGCAATCTGAATCTGGAGTTAGACAGGGTAGTCAGTCTTGACTGGCACACTTGGAGCAATGTAACTTAGAAACCGGTTTAAGCAAGGTTTGGTCTACTGTTAAGTCAATCTCGAACCCCGGTAGACGGGACGACAGGACCTTACCTAACTTTTGGCAACGTAACTGTGACTGATCCGAAGAGGAGTGCCAGGTTGTTTAACCGTCAATTTAATGTGCATCCCAAGAGTGACAGGACTAGGAAAAGAGCCATTCGTCGTATCCATGGTCTCCGAGCTGACGAACACCCATCACAATTTACCGTGGATGAAGTCACGAATGTCATTCGTAGTGCCAAATCATCTAAGGCGTTGGATCTACCTGAAGTCGAGTACCTTACAACTGTCCTCAACCTGTCTTTGAGCACTCTTATAATTCCCGATATCTGGAAAATGAGCAGAGTGATCCCGCTACCGAAGCCTAAAAAGGACCCTAGTGTGGGGGGGTCGTACAGACCGGTCCCCCCTTCTCTCACCAGTAACCAAGACGCTTGAGGGACTACTCCTCCCCAGATTCGTTGGAGAATTTCCATTCGCCGGTCATCAGAATGGATTTCGAAGACTGCATAGCACAACAACTGCTTTGCATGCCATCACCGCACAAATTTGCCGTGGCTTCAAGCAGTCCATGTGATAGGACGATGCTCGTGGCACTGGACCTATTGAAGGCATTCGACACGATCAGCCATGCCAAACTATTTGGGGACATCGTCAATACAACGCTCCAGACAGGCCTGAAATTCTGGGTCGCGAATTATCTGTGTGGTCGCCAGGATAGGAATTGAAACACCGTAGAGTGAAACAAAGACTTCTCCAAGGCGGGGTGATTCCTCCGGCACCATTTAACCTCTAGCTATCCTCCATTTCACCTCTCCCGACGATATGCCGATCATACCATATGAGGACGATTGCACGATTATGTCATCTGGCTCATAATCTGTGATAGGTTGAACGGGTACCACGACGAACTTGCCTAATATTTTGCTGCCAGAGATCTGAAAATATCTGCCACCAAATCTCTAGCCACATTGTTCACTATATACACGACGGAGTGACAATGTTCCAAAAATTAATTGGTGTGCTCTTCAAAATTTTCCTCACATTCCACAGCAATTTACAACAAAGTCATCCTTAAGCCATGTGCGGGCAGCACTTGGGATGCTGACAAAGAAAGCTTGTTGACCACGTGCAAAGCAATTCGCCGGTCTGTGGTAAGTTATGCAGCGCCAGTGTGGTCCCATCAGCTCTGTGACACGCAGTGGAATAATATTCAGAACTATCCGAATGCCGTCCGCGTTCAGAATTCTGAGCTCCCTCAGCCCTCTCCCCCACCAGATATAGACCCTATAGACTGCATTCGTATTTAGCCTTGCTTCCAAGCTTGCCTCTTTTTGTAGCAGTGTATTGTACACAGAGGCGGCAGCCCTTGCCGATGAAGGACTCCATCGGTTCAATCCGGTACGTATAACCGGCTGCCATGCTATTGCCTGCCTGTAGTTTACCAGAGGCCAGAGGTAGTAAGCAGAGGCCATATCCGCCTTTGACGCTCAACGCCTGGGTTCGATACCTAGCGAGAACATCAAAAAAATCGTTCAGCAGTGGTTTTCCCCTCCTAATGCTGACAACATTTGTGAGATGCTTTGCCAAGTAAAAACTTCTTCCCAAAGAGGTTTCGCACTACGGCACGGCGTTTGGACTTGGCTATAAAAAGGAGGCCCATAAACTTGAATCGGACAGCACTCATTGATATGTGAGAAGTTTGCCCCTGTTCCTTAATGGCATGTTCATGAGCTAATTTTCTTAACTTGTGTTATTAAACAAAATTATTTGCCCCCCTTCAACTTTAGTGTTCTTAAACAATAAGCCCTTAAAGCCTATTAATGAGCTTCTAATTACTGATAAAATTTTGTGTGCTAATTAGCACTAAAAAAAACAATGTGTCTATGACAATATTGGAATTGACAAGATTTAATTAATTATCAATCTAATGTACACATGTATCCTGTCAATTCGTTTTATTTGACAATCAAACAAAAAAGAGAAATCGATATTTTGCCCAAACCATTTATATCGGGCATCTTTTGCCTGATATTCCTATCATGTCCACATACTTCATTTTTTTCCTCATACATGAGTTATGGTAAGGGGACCTTGGGAAAAGTAAAAGTAAATCATAATTGTAATGATTAATTACCGAAAACACTCATTAATTACAACAGATATCCAAAAGGATAACTTTTGTCTGTCTGCGAGTGTGTGTGTGTGGGAATGTCCTTTGATCATTTGACACAACCAAAAATGCCAACAAAATGACCATAATTACAAAAAGTGTATACGGGTGGGTGCGAGGACATAAAGAGGGCAGCACAAGGTTGAGTATCTAAACACACAAAAACACCCGCAGATACCCACTCCCCCCTTTTAGCCATCCATAGCCTTATAACAACAATCAAATACGTACTTACTAACCATAATCATAATGTCACAACATTGGCCAACACACATTCTTAAGAATTTAACCCCACGAAAAAAAGAGTAGAGACAGTGAAGAAAGGAAAAGAAAACTTGAGCTGCAGCGATTGTATTCTGCCCTACGCAACACTCGTATAACAAAATGAGTAAAATTTGCCTTAATAAGGGTGATTGGTTTGAAATATTAGTATTCCATTAGTATTCTATTCTAGTATTCTACTGTCGAATACTTACAGTGAAAATTTTTAGAAAATAGGTTCAGCCGTTTTTGATTCTACGGAACAAACAAAAAAACCGAGTCCCATATAGCCATGATGGGTCATATGCCCATGTAAGGTGTTTTTGGAGGGTAGGGTGACCTTCTATCCTTCGATCTGATTTTGTATGCCAAATTCGTAATCTACTCCCGAATACCTTTCATTTGAGGCCCATATTGACACGAACGCCCAATATCTCTGTTTGGGGGAATTTTAGGGTTGAAGCGGCCCGATGGGTATTTAGATCCAAATTTTATTACCAATACCTTTTATTTGATACCCATATTGTCCCGATCGGTCCACTTTTGATTTTGGGTGGTGTTTTTTGGGTAAACGGGGCATGGTCCGCCCCCTTCCAAAATCAACAAATTATAACCCCTATTTCTCCTTCCTGATCATATTAGCAATCTACTCCCGAATACCTTTCATTTGAGTCCCATATTGTCACGATCATCCAAAAAACGTTTTTTTACCTGCATTTCAAACCAAGTTTGGCCGGGCCGAATCTTGGGAACCCACCACCATGGAATCTGCAAAAAAATTTAGTTAAAAGGGCCTAATTTTATTCCAAATACCAATCTACTGTCAAACCAGCAAAAATTAAAGCTTCTAGGAACCGAACAAGGATGATCTAGAGACCGGTTTATAGGGGAGCTACATCAGGTTATAGACCAATTTGGACCGTATTTGACACAGTTGTTGGAAGTCATAACAGAAGACCATCTGCAAAATTTCAGCCAAATCGGACTTAATATGCGTTTATAAGGGCTCAGGAAGTCAAGTCGAGAGATCGGTTTATATGGGGGCTATATCAGGTTATAGACAGATTTGGACCGTACTTCACACAAATGTTGAAAGTTATAACAGAACACCACATGCAAAATTTCAGCCAAATCGGATAAAAAATTGTGGCTTAGAAGGGCTCAGGAAGTCCAATCGGGAGATCGGTTTATATGGGGGCTATATCAGGTTATTGACCGATTTGGACCGTACTTCACACAAATGTTGAAAGTTATAACAGAACACCACATGCAAAATTTCAGCCAAATCGGATAAAAAATTGTGGCTTAGAAGGGCTCAGGAAGTCCAATCGGGAGATCGATTTATGTGGGGGCTATATCAGGTTATAGACAGATTTGAACCATACTTAGTACAGTTGTTAGAAGTCATAACAGAACACCATATGGAAAATGTAAGTCAATTCGAGCAAAAATTGCGACTTCCACGGGGCTCAAGAAATGAAAAATGCAAAAAATTAAAGAAATCAGGGGTGAGCCCTGCAAAGTGTATTTTTCGCAATCTTACATCCAAACTTAAATAACCCAAAACCCCCCTAGCGCTCTCATCTATCTGCTTCTCTATTATATAAAAATTTAATTGTTGCGCTTTGTTTGTCTGTTCTAGATAGACTCAAAAACGGCTGAACCGATTTCCATTAAATTTGCACAGATGGTAGATATCCAAAGGGGTTGGGAGAGGGGGGCGGACCCTCCCCCATACCTCAATTTTCAAAAACGCCAGATTTCGGAGATGCATGCACCGATTTAAGCGAAATGCCACCTTATGGTACCCCAAAAACACGAAATTGGTAAAAAAATTTTGGTGTCTAATAACCTGGGGGGGACGCCCCATCCAAAAACCCACCCGAACGGACATGTATGCCGATGGGGACAATATGGGTATCAAATGAAAGATATTTAAGAGTAGAGTACAAATTTGGTATACAAATTTCAGTCTTAAGTTTCGGGGGGTCCCCTACACTTGAAAAAAAAGCCCCAAGAGGACACTTTCATCGCTTTGGGCGTCAAATGGGTATCAAATGAAATGGGTGTTGGAGAGTAGAGTACGAACTTGGCTTTAAAATGTTACCCTAAGTGTCGGGGGGCCCCCACCCCCAAAAACACCAACCAACAGGACACTTTAAACGCTTTCAGCAATATGGGTATCAAATGAAAAATATTCAAAAGTAGAATACAAATCTGAGAAAAAACATTATTTTTTGGGGGCTGAGGGCTATCCTCACCACCCAGAACCCCATAGCAGGACAAATTTACCGATTGGGAAAATATGAATATCAAATGAAAGCAAAGTAAAGATAGAGTCCAATGTTGATATTAAAATGTATTCCTTGGTGTCTGAGGCGCTTCCCCGCCCCCTCAAAACCCCTCAACAGGACATGTTCACCTATTGGGACAATATGGGTAACAAACGAAGATATTTGGAAGCTGAGTACACATTTGTTATAAGAATTTGGTCCAAGATGTCGACGGGGCCTCCCCAAACCCAAAACGGACATAAACGTTCAACGTATCAAAATGGATATCGAATGAAAGGTCTTTGGGAGTTGACTACGAATCTGGCATGCATAATTAGGACAGAGTCTGGGACCGGCCCACCCACTAAATACCCTTTAATAGGACTTGGACTACTGGGACACTATTCGTGACTTCAGTTCACTCCAAAGATTTTGGCCACTCAACCACCAAAGTATCACAATGGCTTAAAATTGTCTAAATGAGCTTGATTTCAGACTGCCTACCATTACTCGTCATCGACTCGGATCTGGCAGTTAACAGAGGTCTATTTTAGTGTATTCAGTAAAAGCTCCTTCTATTTAACTGCTTCAGATGCCCCATAGCTATAATACCCTCTACCAGAGTGTTCATATGCAGCGCCAAAAGAGTAAAAGCAAAAACAATCACCGGATGAAAATCCAAAGCAACATTTTCATCTCCGGTGGTCTGGTGGTGGGAAAAAAGTTGCAAAAGTTTTTTCTGAACATCCCCCCCGTCTTTATGAAGAGTTTCTTATTTTGGATGACAAATATTATGATTCGTATGGCATTCGGTGGTCATAGCTGTGGCGCAGCGGTGACGACGGCCACTGTGGCAGTGGTTAAATATTTTCTTAATTACATTTCCAAGGAGAGTAATTAATTTTGTCTCGCTGTGCCATGGCTGGCGTTGACATTTACCATTATGCTGCTCGGTTATGTTGAAGTGATTGAGCACAAACAACATTAAATGCCCCCATCAACATCACTGGCAACACAACCACCACCACCACCACCATCATCATCCATCCCCAACCAGTAACATCAGCAGCAAAGTCATCATCATGCTCCTCGTCATCATTTGGACATAAGAAAACTCGAGGACATGCTCTTACTCTTACAATAATGTGAACTATGAATTGAGGTAAAACAGATGTTAAGTTTTTGGGGTTAACCCAAGAAGGTCCCTTTGGCTGCTTCCTTCACTTGGCAGAGAAACCAAAATATGAAGGAAGAAAAACTTCGCCGCAAATGTCAACGACATAAAAATTAACGACATAAATAATAATTCTGATGTGGAATTTCATTTCAATGCAGGACGGTGTGATGTGTGTTGTTAACAACACCAAGAAATATGTGTCCCCCCCCCCAACAGCTGGAGAGCCAAAGGTGCTTTTAAGGTGTATAACAATGGAGGTCATGCAGATGGCAATTTATAATGAGTGCTTTGAACAGATTTTAAGTTTTTCCTTTCCCAAAGAGACTGTGATTTCAATCATATAAGAACCAACATTGTAACTTCTGATAGTGTGGAACGCACACGCAATAGATGTTCTGAAGACCCCATCGTCATGACATTTTAAGTCGATCTAGCCATGTCCGTCCGTCTGGCTGTCGAAAGCACGCCAACATTCGAAGGAGCAAAGCTAGCCACTTGAAAGTTTGCACAAATACTTTTTATTAGAGTAGGTTGGTTGGGATTGTAAATGGGCCATATCGGTCCATGTTTTGATATAGCTGCCAATTTAACCGATCTAGGATCTTGACTTCTTGAGCTTCTGGAGGGCGAAATTTTTATCCGATTTGACTGAAATTTTGCATGACGTGTTTCGTTATGATATCCAATAACTGTTCTAAGTATGGTTGAAATCGGTCCATAACCTGATATAGCTGCCTGGGGTCTTGAATTGTTCAGCCTCTAGAGGGCGCAATTCTTATTTGATTTGGCTGAAATTTTGCATGAAGTGTTTTGTTATGGCTTCCAACCACTTTGCTAAGTATGGTTGAAATCGGTCCAAAACCTGATATAGCTGTCATATAAACCTATATGGGGTCTTGACTTCTTGAGCCGCTAGAGGGCACGATTCTTATCCGATTTGCTGAAATTTGGCATGACGTGTTTCGTTACAAAACAAACAAATTTTGCCCATGAACATTCCATTATGGAACAGTGGCGAACTTCTCACATATCAATGAGTGCAGTCCGATTCAAGTTTAAGCTCAATGAAAAGGGGCCTCCTTTTTATAGCCGAATCCGAACGGCACGCCGCAGTGCGATACCTTTCTGGAGAGAAGTTTTACATGACATAGTATCTCACAAATGTTGCCAGCATTAGGAGGGGAAAACCACCGTCGAAAATTTTTTTTGATGGTCTCGCCAGGATTCGAAAACCCTGTCGTTGAGCGTCATAGGAGGACATGCTAACCTCTGCGCTTCGGTGGCCTCCCGTGCATTTCGTTATGATTTCCAATAACTGTTCTAAGTATGGTTGAAATCAGTTCGTAACCTGATATAGCTGTCATAAAAACCGGTCTGGGGTCTTCACTTCTTCAGCCTCTAGATGGCGCAATTTTTATCCGATTTTGGTGAATAAAATATTTTTGGGGTTTCTTGTTTGAACTGTTGACCGGAGCGGTCATTAGTTTTAAAAGACAAATTTAAGTCACTCAAGGTATTGAGGTATCCATTAGGCGGTTGATGATCTGCGTCTGTTTCCAGTGGAGCGGCAGATCTAAAGCCCGGTAGTAGGCTTGGAATAGACTCCAAAGACCCAACAGATGCGGTGGTGGTATCAGGCCGTAGCATGTTGTCTGCTACTGAAACCACGACTGGTGGAGCGGCTGCTCCAGGCTCCTCCAGCCGACAGACGATTGGTCAGCAGCGGCTTTTGACGAAGACACCTGGTTCGAGTCCCAAGGACAAGGCCAAACCAATTCTTCCTTCGTATGCCTATAATTTGTCTAGGCCATCGGCCTTTTCCGGCAAACCAACACGCTCTTTAAGAGGTTGGAATAATAGATGACGCATCGCTCTCAGTTTTATTGAGAGGCTTGGTGCGAATGGTCCCAAGACTCTCACTAATAGGGAGAGAGACTCCCTATATTGGGCTCGAGAATTAGCCACACAGTCTAACCCAAAGACAACACGTCTAGATTCTGATATTGCATCGAAGTCAGCCAAAAGGCTGCGGGCACCTAGAGGGCATCCCATGAATATAAGAACTAGGGCGAACTATAGTAAGATGGGTCTAAGAACCTTTGCTAATGCCGCTAGGGACAGTTTGGTGATGGCAGTTATCGGCCAGAGAGAAAAATAGGATGGGATACCTAGAAATAATCGGAGTGAGAGTTAATGGACTGTCAGTATACCCCGATGTCCTTCGGAATTTCCTGGGTCTCCTCTAGTTTGTGACGATGCAGGCTGGTATCGGCGCCGATACAGACTAATAGCCTTGGAGGTCCAACGCCCAATTGAAATGTATAGATGTGCGCTAAAAGTAGTTCGGTGTTTGCATTGCCAGCGTTAACCCGTAGGATTCCAACCAATGTCTAGTTATGATCATTATCTGCTGTAATCTTCGTTATGCCTCACCCATATTTCTTGTCGTATGCGTATTCGACAAGAATCCTCTGTATTGCGTAGTAGCTGACATAGTTTAGAGGTCGCGCTCAAGTATGGAACCTTGGGCATCACCCGACGTTACTTTATACCTCCCCATACCCTAGGTGGGGTACTCATCAGAAACTTCGGAACTTTAAAATCCATCTTCATGGTCGGTTGGGATTGGAACCGATCTTGGATCTTGACTTCTAGAGCCAATAAAGGGCGCACTTCTTATCCGGTTTGGTTGAAATTTTGCATGGGATGTTTTGTTATGATTTCCAACAACAAAGTATGGTTGAAATTTGTCTATAACCTGATATATTGCTGTCATATAAACCGATCTGGGGTCTTGACTTCTTGAGCCACTAGGGAGCACAATTGGTATCCGATTGGGCTGAAATTTTGCAAGGCATGTTTCGTTTTTTTTTTGTCTAAATTGCATACCCTACTCTCTTCGTATGCCGGGTTCGGTCAAAACAGGCTGAAAACAAAACTTATCTACCGGGACATGTAAACAAACTCGGCGTCGGCCTCGCATTCAATTAAGGTGGATCCCCACATGGCACTAACGCCATATGTCTCAGTGTTCCCCCGTTCAGGTGCCCTCTGGATATATTGGGTTGCCCAAAAAGTAATTGCGGATTTTTTAAAAGAAAGTAAATGCATTTTTAATAAAACTTAGAATGAACTTTAATCAAATATACTTTTTTTACACTTTTTTTTCTAAAACAAGCTAAAAGTAACAGCTGAAAACTGACAGAAGAAAGAATGCAATTACAGAGTCACAAGCTGTGAAAAAATTTGCCAACGCCGACTATATGAAAAATCCGCAATTACTTTTTGGGCAACCCAATAGCTGCCGCTATATCATTGATATCGCGTCAAGGTTTTTGCCTTAACCTGAGTTTCTCTTTGACAAAAGTTGTCACAGCTCTCCAGCTATCCTCTCTACTGCATATCTTTGTTGTTAGATTTTTCGTTCTTATTTCAGTTCATCACCCCCCAGCTTGGCCTTCAGTTTGTGGGTTCAGTTTGGCGTCATATGTTTTCATACGCTCCAAAGCCTGTAGGTCTATAAACACCATACCGGCAATGACGAGACACGAGACGGTTCAAACACTATTTGGTAAGATGACGAACATATTAAAGCGACCATCCCCTTTAGCGAAAGCAGCGCCTTAGCCCTGCACCTGATTTGCAGGGATTTACCCCAAATTTCGCATCCATGCCTCCCTCATTAGCACACGCCTGCCTGTTAGAGTTTCTACGATGTTCGCCATAAATAGCCCTAATTGAGCCGTTTTCTTCGTCGCTTTTGTTGCTGTACGCTGCGTCTGGGCTGTAAACGTCAGTTTGGTGGGTTGTCTCACCTCTAACTATTTCACGTGCCTCCTAATGCAAAAGACCTACAGGATGCGGCCATATAGACCGACATTCAGCCTTGTGGTCTAAAGACCATTAAAGGCGCACTTATTATACGATTTTGCGGAAACTGTGGCAACGTGTCATTGAAACCACATGTAATGCAAGTCAAGCTCTTGGATTTTGGGCAAAAAAGTTGGATATCTTCTCACGGTAGCGCTCACCATTCACAGTTACGTTACGATTAGCATCATCTATAAAGAAGTACGGTCCAATGATGCCACCAGCCCATAAACCACACCAAACTGCAATGCTTCTGGCTGATCTTCACTCCAAGATCGATAATTCTGCTTATTTACGTACCCATTGAGCGAAAAATGAACTTCGCCCATAAAATGGAAAAAGCGCGCCATGAACTTTCTTAACAGAGCACGCATTTTGATTTCTTAACAGAGCACGCATTTTGATCAAGAATTTGCTAGCGTTGTTCGTTTGTAAGACGATTCATAGTTAAATAATAGACCAAACTGAAGATGAACTTTGTAACCAGTGTTGCCATAAAGATATTAGCTAAAAAGTCACCCCTTAGATAGTTTGACAGTTTTAATTCTTCACCTTTCATTCATAATTCACCTTTCCCCTTGCCGATCAAACCACATTTTGTTGTTTTTATGCAACTGGGTCTGTACTTCTGACAGACATCTGTTATAGTTGTTCAGAGGCATTTCTGGTCATTTTTCGGCTAATTTTTTTTTTGAATGACTTATACTACAGATTTTGATATAGCTCCCATATGTTTAGCTCGATTTTCACTTCTGAAGCCTTCGCTTTCACTTCTCAAAAGTGTGAGGGCTTCATTTTAAAATCTTAACGTAGTGCAGGCTTGAAACTTAAGTCATATGTTTGAGAAGGTTGCCATTTTTCACGAAAGTATTAATTTGCATACTACTACCGCCATCTATAGGCCATGTCGGCTACAGAATTGAGCAGAATGCTTGTTGATGGGTAAGCAAGCTTCGGCTCGCCTTAAATTAGTAGATTATTAAGTTTTTGTTTAAAAATCACTTCTCTAAAGGGTGACGTAGACCCACTTCTCTTAAACCCTCCAGTGGAACAAAAAAAAAAAAACATTCATGTAATTTATATGACAAATTTCTTCAACAAACCATAAACGACTGAATCCAGTCAAACAGAAATCAACAAAGCAATTTGAGATATCTCACACCTCTTTAAGTGAAATTAAATCAAAGATCAGAATAAGTCAAGTAATCCTAATGTCAGCAGCCCTCCTTGCCTCTGCGCTACCCAACATCGACTTAATTTTATTGCACTCTGGTACAAGCCATTAATTTTAGGACGAAAAAATAACTTTGACAATAAATACCACATAAACAACTTAACCATTAAACAATTTTATTATCATTATTTTGACAGTGACATATAATGAAACTTTCAGCATTCACTACATTCGAATACTTTGAGATACAGCTTACCCACAGTCATTCACTATAAAGAGGGTTGCCATCAAGTAGTGGTGGTACAACAACCACTTGAACTAAAGTTCCATGTGTTTTTGTGCTGCTCTCCATGGTGCTCGATAGATTTCATGGGTGGTTTGTTGCCGGTTGTGGGTAGTTTGTTGCAAAACTCATCAGGAACCGCATAATTGTAGCCACAAAATAAATACCGACCACACAGAGAAGCCACATAAAATTTCTCATTTGAGTGGATGCTGGGATGGATGAGCATCAGTGTGTGTGGGTGTGTGTGTGTTTTTCTTTGTTTAGTGTGGGTGAACAACTTATCGTAAACAAACACATTATCGCAGAGTTTGTGAGAGGAAATAGGAAGTCCTAGGAACCGGATAAGCAGATACACGTCTCACCTTTTGGTAAACGGGAAAAAATAGTTTTCCCTATAAAAGGGAGAGTCATCGAAAAGATAACTCGGCATGTCGGCCGAATTCGATAAGCTTTCGTAATAAGTTGAAAACCAGCTGGACAAAATTCGGAAGATTACTCAGAAGAAGGCTTGGCCTAGATAATTCAGATTGTCCAACCATAGAAGACATTGACTACAATGTCAACAGTACTACAACTGTACTAGTGGGATCTTTCGAAGATAGTTGTCTTCTTCGATGACCGATGACCCTAGATGACCTCATTCGCAATATTTGGAAAGAGTTCCGCAGATTTTATAACAGATCACATCGTACAAAAGCGAAAGTATATTGGGGTGTGTATTACATATGGCTCAAGGAATACAATAAGATTATCAGAGCTTCCTGAAAGCTTTTTTGCGAACAGGTCGATATGCCGCCAAGATGAAAAAGTTTCTCTCAAAAACCCATATCCAAACTGAAACGTTAGTGGACGACATGGGAGTGAGATCAGAGTCAACGAAGGCCATGTTGAGGCTTTTTTTATACCCTCCTCCATAGGATAGGGGAATACTTATTTCGTCATTCTGTTTGTTACACCTTGAAATATGTGTCTGAGACCCCATAATGTATATATATTCTTGATCGTCATTTTAAGTCGATCTAGCCATGTCCGTCCGTCTGTCCGTGCGTCCGTCCGTGGTTGGACGATCCCGCGACAAGATGCCCTTGAGCAACATTGTCACGGTTTTGTCCTCCGTGACGTCTACACCAACACAATCGCTCCATTCGCGCACAATGCCCATGGCAAGTTCAACGCGAGTTTCCAACGCAAATCTGGAATCTCCTTCAACCATAAGCACTGATTTTGAAGAACTTAGCGATACGTTCCAGCATGTAATCCATCATAAGGTTCCATATATATGGAGCACAGTGGCTTCCCCTGAGGGAAGCCACGCTGAATATCCTTCCAAACCGTATCGCTAGCACCAACCACGCAAGCTCTTCTATCACAGAAGTAACTGCGCCAGAGAGAAAGTTACCGACAACCTATTTCGCCGAATCTCGTGTGTACACTGAGCCATGAAAGGTAATCAAACTCGCCTTTGAAATCGACAAATATGCCAAGGACATATTTGGCGATCGACTCTCTCACACAATTCTGCACATGGAAGGAATGGAAGAGGTTTCCGATCGGATACCTGAGATGAACCTTGAGGTCGAGTGCGAGGCGCTGCTGCCAGCGCCACAATCTTGGGTTGACGGAACACCGGTATTGCCATCTGGAAGATCATACTACACAGATGGATCAAAGCTCGAGGATAGAGTGGGCCTGGAGGTCTACATTGAGAACCCAGATACTGATATCTATTTTAGACTGTCTGTTAATAATATGGTGCTGCAGGCAAAGATCCAGGCGATCACGGTATGCGTGAGGTGGTGTGGTGTTAACACGAGGATGTCGAATGTAAATATCTTTATGGACAGTAAACTGGCCATCAGGGCAGTAACAACCAGGACAGTAAGGTCACGAACAGTCTTGGAGTGTAAGAAGGAGATTAACGCCTTCTTTAAGAATGGCACGATCTGCATTGTTTGCGTGCCGGAACATAGCGGAGTAAGGGGGAATGAAAAATCAGATGAGTTGGCAGCGAAGGCCAAATAATATATTTGGTTACCCCGAAGCCTTTCGGATCGACGCAGTCCTAATTAGGGGCGTAGTATACAAAGGCGATTTAACAATGTGGAAGATCGAAATGGTCGCTCGGACGACGAAAATCCTTATGGAAAAATCCAGATTTTGAGAAGAACTCAGTATAGATTTCACTATCATAACAGGACACTAAGTACTACGAGCTTACTTATGGCAAAAAGGTGCGGCAAGTGATAGCATGTGTAGGGCATGGGGGGGGGGGGGTAGATGATGAGAAGTTGGAGCATTTCCTATGTCTATGCTTTCGCTTTTCGCGGCTTACAGACAACGGCACTTAGGTGGGGACACAATACCAGACATGAACCAACTTAGGATAGGTTTAAGTGGCAGTCTACCATCACACTCACTTAGATGTTTTCGTTCATTGTGATACCGCAGGAACAGAAGAAGGAAGATGCCTTCTAGTTCCTACCGATGAACCACCCAGACCGCTTTAAAAATCCTAATAACTTGTGAATGTTCCGCTAAATCAGACAGGTTCTCAATGAAATGAGAACCTAAAGAGGAACTCCTTCTGACCGCTAGTGCGGGACACACACACAAAAGATGCTCTATAGTCTCTTCTTCTTCTTCGATGTCCTAATAGCTTCTGCAAAGGTCGTTGCTGGCAACCTTCAGTCTCTCAGCAAAGCGGTAGACCTCTTAAAGTCTAGATTAGGCCACAGAGTTTTGGAATGCTCACAGCCTCCTTTATGTGACCATCTATCATTTGCTGTCCTTCGGGTCTCGTCCTGAAAACTTAGTTTACATGCCGCAAGAGGCATACCCACAGATTCCAGTGTCCCTGGAATGTGTAGGGTAGTTCCTCGTGCACAAGCTCGTTTGCTTTACAATTCCCTGGGATATCTCTGTGGTGCGGCACCCAGAACAGGTGTATTTTGAACAGTTCAGCCAACTCGCTGCGACATTCAAGGGCGGTTTTTGTGTCCAGAGATATGTTCTCCAGGGATTTAATGGCTGCCTGGCTGTCTGAGAAGATATTTATGCCAATCGCCGTAATGACATTATATCTTAGCCATTCCATCACTTCCTTAATTACAAGGATCTCCACTTGATACACACTGCATTGCTCGGTTAACCTTTTCGATATGGCCAGTTGTAAATCTTAAGAAGAGGAGACTACTGAGCACGGAAAATGCTCAGTAGTCTCCTCTTCATCCTCATCGAGACAACTCCTACAGAAGTCATTGTACGGTATCACCATGCTCGCCCCCATGCGGCCGATGGCACAGTGCCTGGTTATGACCCCTGTCAAGGTACTCATTGACCGCTTATCGAATGCCAGCAAATCCCTAATCCTCCTCCGGTCGATGACCGACCATAGCGTCCTTGCAGTCCGGCAACCATCCACCGACACCCACCTCGCCACCGACTCCCACCTCGCCACCGACTCCCACCTCGCCACCGACTTCCACTTCGCCACCGACGATGCCCTCACCATCCCCTCTACTGTGTTCAATAGCTTGACAAATGGGCACGTGGGCCAGACCGATGACTGGTCCGCCCGGCCCAAACAAACCCCTCCTGACCCACTCGTCCGCCCTCTCATTCCTTGGCATAATTTCATGTCTAGGAACCCATGTCAGCGTCATATTTTGGGCCCGGAGCCTAGCCAGGGAAACCAAATAATCCGCCATGCATCTCGACCTCACCATCCTCGACCATTAGGCCTTCAGCGCCGTCATACTGTCCACATAAATTCTAATTTTCGAGGGCGATATTTCCTTTATCAGAATTTCTCTTGCGGCCACTGCAATGGCACAGACTTCTGATTGAAAAACCGTAAATCCGTCCGGCAGTCTCAGAGACATGCCGATATTGAGAGCGTCAGAGTGGACCCTCAATCCATTCCCCGACTCCATCTTGAAGCAATCGGTGTAGATCGAGATTCTCAAGTACAGCATTCGCCCTTCATACATCCCTCCCAGGAAAACGAATCACGAATGCCCTCACTCCAGTCGGCACTGATGTCAGGTAGTTGGAGATCCTCCTCAGTCTACCCTCCGCATCCATAACAGCCAGAATTGAACTGTGACCGCAACCATCCTTCTTCAGCATGCCAAGCTCCTTCGGCCTAAGTGCGACCCTGGCGCAGTTTTGAATATAGTCATCAATGGGCTGCATATTCAGCATTGCCTCCAGGCCTGCCTATGTAACTTCTGTTACTAGAGATATCATAGTTCCCATCGGTTCTACCATGAATCATGGTACAGCACTTTTTATCAAAAAGAGGCTAAGGTACCCTACCTTAATCCACACTACCTGAAACATCGGATATTGAATCAAGGATAACACAGTCTCCGTAGCAGACTCATGACTAATGAGAAAGCTCCCTTAACCTCACGGCAGTGGTCGCAGCAAGTTGTCTAGCCACAATGTCCAGAGGCATAAGATGTAGCATTAAATTCAGTGCATCAGATGTTTTCGTCCTCAGTGCGGCTGTGATGCACAAACATGACATCCTTTGGATCCGGTTAGCTATTGAGTACTAGGTGGACTTTTGAAGCGTCATCCACCAGACCACAACACCATATAGCTTAATAGGTCTGACAACTGCAGTATGTACCCAATGCCTGATACGCGGTCTATACCCTCAAATTTTGCCAAAGGATCTCTTGCAGGTGTATAGGGCAAGAGTTGCCTTTCTTGTCCTTTCCTAAACGTGGATTTTGAAGTTCGATTTCCTGTCCAGCAAAACTCTCAGGTATTTCTCATTTTCCGTTAGTGGGACATTCTCTTCTCCCAAGGAGACAGGTTCCAGTGCAGTCAACGTTTATCTCCTGCTGAAAAGAACTACTTCTGTCTTGCAAGCATTTATACCTAGACCACCACCGGTAGCCCACTTCGGTGTTGCACGTATAGCTTTCTGAAGTATATCCCTTAGAGTGCTGGGAAACTTTCCCCTATCCGCAATCGCCACGTCATTAGCATACGCGACCACTTTCAAAACTTTTTTCTTTCAGAGACAATAATAATTTGTTAATGGCTATATTCTAAAGTAGAGGAGACAGTGCACCACCTTGAGGTGTACCTCTGCTGACCCATCTTTTTAGATCCACAGATCCCAAACCTGCCGTAATTCATCTTTTAGTAAGTATGCCTAGAAACTCCAACTCCTTCAATGTCAAGAAATGCTACATTTCCCTGACAGCGAGTGCACCCTCTATGTAATCGAATGGGTCGTGATATAGGTCCATATAGAACGTTTACATGTTTCGGCCGATTTGGTCTGGTAAAGAATATTTCAATGTGTTGCCAACTGAACCGTAAAATTAGGAATACCTCTTTTATATGATGGTGCGTATGAAACATCATTAAACCTATTGATTTTTTTTCATTTTAAATTTTTTTTTTTTGCCTGTTAGGGCAAGGATCGTTTTTCTAATCATGTCTTACTTTCTTTTCCGTCGCAAGCTTAGTGATTTTTATACGGTTCAAAATCGGTTATGTAAAGACCCTACACTTTCATATGTTTACATCTATCCACATGTATTATCTCACATTTGCCTGCCAGCACATACACTTTGCTCTGCATATGTGTGGTTGCCTATGTGTGCTCGCACACTCATTCCCACATACATAGATACATAGCTCTCTAAAGGAATTCATTTCTTGCTATTGTTCTAGCATACTAATCGCATGAAGACTTAGAGACAGTAAGTGGCATTAATTTTTTATCACCGAGTCAACAGAATTTACTAAGGGCTCAGTTACACCAATCACAAGAGAATCACATACACACACGCACACCCATACACACCAGTCCATATGCATGCATAAACCACACTGGCACATAAACACTATCAATAATTAAAACCTCCATAATACTCGAATAATAATGGGGAACGTAACTAACCCTGCCCCCTGACAACTCGGAATATTCTAAGAATTTTGTTAATTTCCATCTTCTTGGATGAATGCACTGAAGAAAATTTCGATGTAAATACAATTTTGAGAATATTTTATAAATACTCTAGCTGAGGATGAGGATTTATTATATTCTCAATTTTAGTTATAACTCGTCGAAATGTTGGTCTGAAACAGATTTGGCACTCCAAGCCGATTAAACCATCCTCTCTTCTTTCGTTCCTTCCATGAACCCACTTCCCTCAAACTTTTGAAAGTGTTAGTCTATGAGATCGAAATAATGTTTGCATGTATGTCTATCCTAAGGAGAAGCACTGATCCCTACCTACCCATGTTAGGTTGTCTCTAGAAAAGAGAAGGAAAAACAAGTAAAAGCTTGCTAAGTTCGGCCGGGCCGAAACTTAAATACCCTCCACCATGGATCGCATTTTTCGAACTCTTTCCACGGTATCTCTTTTTAGGCAAACAAAGGATGAAAGAAAAGAATTGCTTTGTTATTGGAACAATATCAAGTTATGGTTCATTTCGGACCATAATTGAACTGAATATTGGAGACCATAGTAGAAGTCATTGTGTAAAATTTCCGCCAAATATAGTAAGAATTGTGCACTTTGGGGGTTGAAGAAGTAAAATAGAGAGATCGGTTTATAGGGGAGCTGCATTAGGCTATAAACCATGCCATTTTCGACACGTATGCTAAAGGTCATGAGAGAAGCCGTTGTACAAAATTTCAGCTAAATCGGATAACAATTGCGCCCTCTAGTGGCTTAAGAAGTCAAGACCCCAGATCTGTTTATATGGAAGCTATATCAGGTTGTGGACCGATTTGAACCATTCTTAACACAGTTGTTGAAAGTCACATCGAAACACGTTAAGCAAAATTTCAGCCAAATCGGATAATAATTGCGCCCTCTAGTGGCTCAAGAAGTCAAGACCCTAGATCGGTTTATATGGCCGCTATATCAGGTTATGCACCGATTTGCGCCATACTTAGCACAGTTGTTGAAAGTCATAACAAAATACCTCATGCAAAATTTCAACCAAATCGGATAATAATTGCGTCCTCTAGTGGCTCAAGAAGTCAAGACCCCAGATAGGTTTATATGGCAGCTATATCAGGTTATGGACCGATTTGAACTATTCTTAGCACAGTTGTTGAAAGTCATCACAAAACATGTCGTGCAAAATTTCAGCCAAATCGGATAATAATTGCGTCCTTTAGTGGCTCCAGAAGTCAAGACCCCAGATCGGTTTATATGGCAGCTATATCAAAACGTGGACCGATATAGCCCATTTACAATCCCAACCGACCTACACTAATAAGAAGTATTTATGCAAAATTTCAAGCGGCTAGCTTTATTCCTTCGAAAGTTAGCGTGCTTTCGACAGACTGACGGACGGACAGACGGGCGGACATGGCTACATCTTCTTAGATTTTTAGGGTGATCAAGAATATATATATTTTATAGGGTCGAAAATGGACATCGATGTGTTGAAAACGGAATGACAAATTGATTTTACCCCAATCCTTCGGTGGTGGATGGCGGATAATAATTACGACCTCTAGTAGCTCAAGAAGTCAAGACCCCCAGATCCGGTTTATATGGCAGCTATATCAGGTTATAGACTAATTTGAACCATATTTGGGACAGTTGTTGGAAGTCACAATAAAACACCTCATGCAAAATTTCAGCCAAATCGGATAAGAATTGCGCCCTCTAGTGGCTCAAGAAGTCAATATCCAATATCGGTTAATATGGCAGCTTAATCAAAACATGAACCGATATGGCCCATTTACAATCCCTACTGACCTACACTAATAAGAAGTATTTGTGCAAAATTTCAAGCGGCTAGCTTTACTCCTTCGAAAGTTAGTGTGGGTTCGACGGACGGACGAAGATGGCTAGATCGACATGAAATGTCATGACGATCAAGAATATATATATTTTATGGGGCCCAGACGAATACTTCGGGTAGTTACAAACAGAATGACGAAATTAGTATACCCTCATCCTATGGTGGAGGGTATTAAAATAATAATGGTAAAGTAATACACAGGATAAAATCGTAGGGACCAGGGGGTCAGAGAGCACCTCTCATAGGAGAAAGCTTAGTCCAGAAGGCGGTACGGGCTTCTAGAGTGGTCCAGAATGACGAGAGGAACTTCAGAAAAGAGGTATTCACCCATTAAAATGCCACAAATCCATCTCCAACTACTTCATGTCCATCTCCAATAGCTCCACCACAGGCCGTGGTAAGGTCAGCCACCGCCTGTATTTGCCGCAAAGACTGGGCGCTGCGATGATCAGTCGAGACTCTTCAGTTGTCTGAGTCTATGCTTCCTCAGCCCCACAATTAGTGATGTGAATCAATAGCATGAGTACCTCATCGGCCCCCTTGTTCCCCGCCACTCCTTGATGGCCCTTGACCTATCATTGCTGTTCCAAAGGTTCGAAGGAACTCCTTGCAACGCCAGATCCTTAATCATCTCCCGAATGTTCAAGTATATCAAGACACTGCGATGGGATAGTGGCTCACGCATCGTTATAGTCTGCAATGCTTCAAGTTCACGCAGACCTTTGCCTGAAGGATGTTATACCCGTCCAGAAACCTATATGACTGCCTTTTTATAAGAGGCTCAATGTGGGTGCCCTCGTCTAATTTTGACCCATCCGAGTATACAGAAAGCAGTGGGAAAGGTGGGGTATCAGCAACCTAAAAATTCTTGATAGTCCTAAAATTCAAAGGCGATTTAACGGTGTCCATGTGTCTGTCCGTCTGTCTATTATAATCACGCTGCAGCCTTCAAAAATTAAATATTGAGCTGGAATTTGAATTTTTGAAATTTGAATTTGAATTTGAACGGGCCAAACCGGACCATGTTTGGATATAATTGCCTACGGTGCCTCGACTTCTTATCCCTAAATTTCACAAATGACTGGTGACCACACAGATAATTCGTGACCCTGGGTTTCAGGACTGGCTGGAGGGACGTATTGGCAATGTCCTCAAATAGTTTGGCATGGCTGACCTTGTCGAATGCCTTCAATAGGTCCAGTGCCACGAGAACAGTCCTATCACAAGGTCTGGGCTGATTGAAACCAGGGAAAATGTGTGCGGTGATGGCATGTAGAGCAGTTGTTGTGCTTTGCAGTTCTCGAAATCTATGCTACTCGTCGTAAGCCTCGTTGGAGAATTTTTATTCACCGATTCAGCCTTAGGACGAGTAGGCCCTCAAGCGTTTTGGCTACTGATGAGAAGGGGGATCGGTATGTGCGACTCCCCCCTAAATCGAGCCCTTTTCAGGCTTCAGTAACGGGTTCACTATGCCTCCTCCTCCAGATATCGGGTACTATAAGAGTGTTCAAACAAAGGTTGAGGGCAGCTGTAAGGTACTCGACTCTAGGTAGATCCAGATTCTTCAGTTCAACGCCTTAGATGAATTGGCGCCACGGAGGACATTTTTAACATACAGTACAGTACAGGTACAGTTTCTTTGATCCATTTTTGCGGCTTCCAGGGGCTCATGACGAAAGGTCGGGAGATCGGTTTATTTGGGAGCTATATCAGGTTATTGCTCTATTTGGACTGTACTTGGCCCAGTTCTACGGCTTTTTGTAACAAAATTCTGCGTGCAGAATACCAGCTAAATCGGACAAAAATTGCGGCTTCTAGTGGCTTAAGAAGTCAAATCAGGAGATCGGTTTATATGGCGATTATATCAGGTAAAAGTTGGGTCCAAGTACCTGGGGGGCCGCCCCAGCCCCAAAACCCCTTAAAATAGGTTTATTTGACGATCATGACAGTATAGGACTCCAATGAAAGTTTTTCGGGAGTAGATAACGAAAATGGTCCGTAAGGAGGAAAAGGCTTTTTAGTTTGTTGATATTGGAAGGGGCGGACCCCCTTTTACCCCGAAAACACCACTTAAAATCAAAAGTGGACCCATCGGGACAATATAGGTATCAAATTAAAGGTATTGGAGAGTAGAATACGAAGAAGGTATTTAAATTTGAATCTAAGTACCCATCGGGCCCGCCCCAACCCCAAAACTCCCCCAAACAGCCATAGTGGACGTTCATTTCAATATGGGGCTCAAACGAGAGGTATTCGGGAGTAGATTTCGAATTTGGCATACAAAATCAGATCGAAGTATAGGGGGCCACACCACCCCTCAAAAACGCCACTAGACCCATTATGACTATATGATACTTGGCTGAACCGATTTTCTTAAAATTTTCAAATATTGTGCACGTTTGTCTGGAAGGAAACATAGGCTATATAATTTTTAGAAATCGGGTGGAGGCGGACCAATTTGATATCCAATTTTGGAGCCAAGTGTTTTGGGGTACGCCCTAAAGCACCCCCTAAACTGAACATAATTTCCGTAGGGAATAAAGAACAACTTCGATATCTATTTTCAGTGCAATGTGCAGGTGTCCGCCCCAGCCCCAAAATACTCTCCAAACGGTTCATATTTACCGGCAATATGGAGCTCAAATTAAAGGGATTTGGACGTGCAGCACAAATTTGATATCCATATTTGAGTCGAAAGGTCTGAGGTGCCATCCCTCCCCTAATGAAACATTACACTAAGGAAACATTACCACCAGGAACCGAGAGGGGGCACATCAATGAGTGCTTTCCGATTCAAGTTTAAAGTTAATGATAGCCTAGTCCGCACGGCATCCCACACTGCGACACCTCTTTAGGGAAATTTTTTTAAATTACCATCCATGGCATTGTAATATCGTCAACATTAAGAGGGGATAAGCACCGCTGTTCTCGCCGGGACTCGAACGCGTTCAGCGTCATAGGCAACAATGGCACGAATTCGATATCCGCATTCAGGGCGAAGTGTCCCCACCCTATACAGATATAAGAGAGTTAAAGAAGGCTCAGCAGAGCGGGCCCGGTTCGGCTGGTATAAAATAAATATGGTCAGAATCAGTTCATAATCTGATATAGCTCCAATAGCATAGCAATTCTTATCCATTATCCTTATCAAGAGATTTCGGGCAAAGAACTTGGCAAAAGCTTTTCATGGTGGAGAGTATATAAGATTCGCTCGGATCGACCTTTGCACGCTTTTATCATGAATTGATCCTCGCAATTTGTAGAAATCTTCACTTTCCACTTGCAAAAAGTTTCTGGAATAACATTTGTTTCAATTTTTTCACAGTGTACTTTCAACAACACCATTTTCCCCTCCTTCCTCTTTTCCCACAAATATTCTGATTACCTACAATTACCTATTTTATGACCACAAACTTTTGAAAACTTTTTGACCTTTCACATAAGACGAAGTCAAAGTTTTTCCCAAAGCAAGTGGATAATGTCTTCTTCGTTTAATCCAATATGTGGCAAAAATTTAAATAATTAATTTATAAGTGAAAATGGCATGACAAGTGGCAATTTCAACTTGGTTGTCCACAAGGAAAATTGTCTTCGCCCCAAAAACAGAAATAAAGAAACACCCAAGGACAGAAGTATCCTCAGCAGCAAACATCTGAAGTTGTCAGCACAATGAGTGGGAGGGCCAATTCATCTCCATTTGAAGGTTTCATATTTACCAACCATCATTGGGGCTGTCCTTGTCATGTAATAAAAGAAATCCTCACATGACAAAACGAAACAAAATCTGTTTTATAGCCCAGTGGCTAAGTTATCCATAAAATGGATACAAAGAACGCAGGCAATTTTATTTGATGCGGGATATAATTTCCTTGGAGGATCATTCACCACATGAATCTCAAATAGCAAAAGTTTTAAGGGAATGCAAGCAAGTGATGGCTTTTATCTTAGGTATGTGTGAGCATGTGTGTGTGGGTATCGTTAACATAGTCATAGAACACTTTTCGTTACTTTAACTGCCAGGATAACTCCCCTAGATTGCAATAAATTTCACAACTTTTAATGAGGTATCGAATGATTAGAGATACTCGATATCAGGGAGATTCTTTGCTGCAATAGAAATGAAATTGGAATTGAAATTTCTAGAATGAGGGCGAGTTTAGCCCATTTTTAAAGTAAATCGTTTATGGCCTTTGGTCTTTTAAATGATTGCAGTCGTCTGTCTGTCTATCTGGCTGCCACAACTAAGTTTCGCTATGCTGCTTTTAACATAAGCAGCCGCTAGTGCGTGCTATTGGCTCATAAATATTTTTCCCCTTTTCTGTAGTAAAACAGAAAGAGAAACTACGCTAAACGTTTTTGAGTAGCGATAGGGGGTATAATGAAACAAAATAGGGCGGTGTTATATACATCATTGTGTATGTGCATTAATTTCCATATTTTGCAGTTTGTTACCACTGTTCTCAGGATAACTCTGTATAGGAATATTCCTGTTAATATCATTCGTTACTGCACTACTCTGCAGTTCAAATTAAACACACACAAGTAAAAAGGCGTTAAGTTCGGCCGGGCCGAACTTTGGATACCCAACACCTCGGGTATATATATAAATCACCTTTCGTCAAAATCCGGTGAAAAATACATACCTCATATCAGCTGGGCCAAGTTGCAGAAAACTGTTGAAGAGCCTAACACAACCCACTGTCTCAAATTTCGGCGAAATCGGACAATAAATGCGCCTTTTATGGCCCCAAAACCTAAAACTGAGAGATCGATCTATATGGCAGCTATATCCAAATCTTAACTGATCAGGGCCAAATTGAAGAGAGACGTCGAAGGGTCTAAGACAACTCGCTGTCCCAAATTTCAGCGATTTTGGACAATAAAGGCGCCTTTTATAGGCCCAAAACCTTAAATCGAGAGATCGGTCTATATGGCAGCTATATCCAAATCTGAACTGATCAGGGCCAAATTGAAGAATAACGTCGGAAGCTCTCACACAACTAACTTTCCCAAATTTCGGCGAGATCGGACAATAAATGCGCCTTTTATGGCCTCAAAACCTTAAATCGAGAGTTCGGTCTATATGGCAGCTATATCCAAATCTGAACTGATCTAGGCCAAATTGATAAATGATGTCGAAGGGCCTAATGCAACTCACTGCCCCAAATTTCAGCAAAATCGGATAATAAATGCGCCTTTTTTAGGCCCCAAACCTTAAATCGAGAGATCGGTCTATATGGTAGCTATATCCAAATCTGAAATGATCGGGGCCAAATTGAAGAAAAACGTCGAAGGGTCTAAGACAACTCACTGTCTCAAATTTTAGCGCTATCGGACAATAAATGCGTCTTTTATGGCCTCAAAACCTAAAACCGAGAGATCGGTCTATATGGCAGCTATATCCAAATCTGAACCGATCTAGGCCAAATTTATGAATGATGTCGAAGGGCCTAACGCAACTCACTGTCTCAAATTTCAGCGATATCGGACAATAAATGAGCCTTTTATGGCATCAAAACCTAAAACCGAGAGATCGGTCTATATGGCAGCTATATCCAAATCTGAACTGATCAGAGCCAAATTGAAGAATAACGTCGGAAGCTCTCACACAACTAACTTTCCCAAATTTCGGCGAGATCGGACAATAAAAGCGCCTTTTATGGGCCCAAAACCTTAAATCGAGAGTTCGGTCTATATGGCAGCTATATTCAAATCTGGACCAATCTGGGCCAAATTGAGGAAGGACGCCCAAGCCTTACACAACGCAAAGAGCCTTACACAACTCGCTGTCCCAAATTTCAGCAAAATCGGATAATAAATGTGGCTTTTATGGGCGTAAGACCCTAAATCGGAGGATCGGTCTATATGGCAGCTTTATCCGAATCTGAACCGATCTGAGCCAAATTGACGAATGATGTTGAAGGGCCTAACACAACTCACTGTTCCAAACTTCAGCAAAATCGGGTAATAAATGTGGCTTTTATGGGCCTAAGACCCTTAATCCGAAGATCGGTCTATATGGCAGCTATATCCGAATCTGTACCGATCTGGGCAAAATTGACGAAGGATATCGAAAGGCCTAACACAACGCTCTGTTCCAAATTTCGACGAAATCGGACAATAAATGCGCCTTTTATGGCACCAAAACCTTAAACCGAGAGATCGGTCTATGTGACAGCTATATCCAAATCTGGACCGATCTAGGTCAAATTGAAGAAGGCTGTTGAAGGGCCTAACACAACTCACTGTTCCAAACTTCAGCAAAATCGAGTAATAAATGTGGCTTTTATGGGCCTAAGACCCTTAATCCGAAGATCGGTCTATATGGCAGCTATATCCGAATCTGGACCGATCTGGGCCAAATTGAAGAAGGATGGTGAAGGGCCTAACACAACTCACAGTCCCAAACTTCAGCAATCTTAGTCGGGAATTGGTCTATATGGCAGCTTTATCCGAATCTGAACCGATCTGAGCCAAATTGACGAATGATGTTGAAGGGCCTAACACAACTCACTGTTCCAAACTTCACCAAAATCGGGTAATAAATGTGGCTTTTATGGGCCTTAGGCCCTTAATCCGAAGATCGGTCTATATGGCAGCTATATCCGAATCTGGACCGATCTGGGCTAAATTGACGAATGATGTTGAAGGGCCTAACACAACTCACTGCTCCAAATTTCAGCATAATCGGATAATAAATGTGGCATTTATATCCCTTAGACCCGAAATCGGCGGATCGGTCTATATGGAAGCTATATCAAGATATAGTCCGATATAGCCCATCTTCGAACTTAACCTGCTGATGGACAAAAAAAGAATCTGTATCCGTAGCGCAGAGGTTAGCATATCCGCCTATAACGCTGAACGCCTGGGTTCGAATCCTGGCGAGACCATTAGAAAAAATTTTTAGCGTTGGGTTTCCCCTCCTAATGCTGGCAACATTTGTGAGGTACTATGCCATGTAAAACTTTTCTCCAAAGAGGTGGCCCCTTATCATTGAGCTTAAACTTGAATCGGACAGCACTCATTGATATGTGCGAAGTTTGCCCCTGTTCCTTAGCGGAGCGTTCATTGGCAAAATTTTGCAATTTACTTACACCGTACTTGTGAGCATCAACAAGTAAAAACGTGCTAGGTTCGGCCAGGCCGAATCTTAGAAAACCATCACCATGGCTTCTGCTAAAAATTTATACAAAATAAATTTAGCTGAGGGGCATAAATTTATTCTACATACCAAACTACTGTCAAATCAGCAAAAACTAAAGCTTCTACGAACCGAACCATGCTAATCGACAGACCGGTTTTTCTCGGAGCTATGCCAGGTTGTAGACCGATTTGGACCGTACTCGGCGCAGATCATGAAAGTCATAAAACGACAGTATGTGCAAAATTTCAGCCAAATCGGCTTGTAAGGTCTCAAGAAGTCAAATCGGGAAATCGGTTTTAATGGAGGCTATATGCAAATCTGAACCGATGTGGCCCATTTGCAATCCCCAACTACCTACATCAATAAGAAGTAACTGTGGAAAATTTCAAGTGGCTAGCTTTACTCATTAATGCTATATGGTGTTGTGGTCTGGTGGACGGCGCTTCCAAAGTCCACCTACTGCTCAATACTTAACTGGATCCAAAGGATGGCTTGTTTGTGCATCACAGCCACACTGAGGACGACACCATCTGATGCACTGAATTTAATGCTACATCTCATGCCTCTGGACATTGTGGCTAGACAAATCGCAGCGACCACTGCCATGAGGTTAAGGGAGCTTTCTCATTGGTCATGTGGCGGCTGCGGACAATGTGGTATCCTTGATACAATATCCGATGTTCCAGGCAGTGTGGATTACACCCTACCTGAGCCGCTTTTTGATAAAAATGACTGTACCATTATTCCTGATAAAACCGATTGGATCTACAATATCCCTGGTAACAGAAGTTACATAGACTTCTATACGCATGGTTCCAAACTAAACGAACAGGTGGGCTGTGGGATGTACTCTAAAGATCTGGAATTGGTCATATCGAAAAGGTTACCCGACCACTGCAGTGTGTATCAAGCAGAGATCCTTGCAATTAAGGAAGTGGTGGAATAGCTAGGATATAATTTACGACCATTGACATAAATATCTTTTCAGACAGCCAGAGAGCCAATAAATCACTGGAGATCGTACTTCTGAACGCAAAAACCGCACTCGACTGTCGCATATCTCTTAACGAGATGGCTGAACAGTTCAAAATTCAACTGTTCTGGGTGCCGAGCCACAGAGAGAGCCCAGGGAATTCTAAAACAGACGAGCTGGCGAGACTAGGAACTACCCTACACATTCCAGCGATACTTTAATCTGTAGGTATGCCTCTAGCGACATGTAAGCTAAGTTTTCAGGATCAGGCCGAAGGACAACGAATAATAGATGGTCACAAAGAGGGGGCTGTGAGCATTCCAAAACTATGTGGCCTAATTTAGACTTGAAGAGGTCTACCGCTTTGCTATCATTGGCTAGAACGGACGTCTCAGTCATTGCGTCCGTCATGAGAGGTCACTGTCGGAAATCATGCTGACAGACTGAAGGTTGCCACACTAATCACAAGAGGACACATGCTACTCGCTTATGCCGACGACATCGATATCATAGGTCGATCACCGGAAGTATTAACTGCAGCCTTTGAAAGAATCGAAAGAGAGTCAGTGAAAATGGGTCTGGCATTAAATGGAGATAAGACGAAATGGATGGTTTCAACCCCCAAAACGCCTTGTACAACCGAGCAGATAAAGAAAATGGAGAAAGCTAGTAACCACAACTTTGAGATAGTCAGCAACTTAATCTACCTCTGCACCGCCGTAAAAGGAAACGAATGACACCAGTTTTGAGATAAAGCGAAGAATAATACAGGCAAGCAAATGCTACTTTGAATTAAGTAAGCGGTTTACAAACAAGGCCACCTCTCGATAGACGAAGATTACACTATACAAGACACTGATACTACCCGTGTTGTTATATGGTTCTGAGGCATGGGTACTTGAGAAGGCAGATGAGGCAGTACTTGGAGTATTTGAGAGAAAGATTATTCGTAAAATATATGGACCAATTTGCGTCAACGGGGAATATAGGCGACCTATGAACCACGAGGCCACCGTAGAGCAGAGGTTAGCATGTCCGCCAATGACGCTGAACGCCTGGGTTCGAATCCTGGCGAGACCATTAGAAAAAATGTTCAGCGGTGGCGGATGAAGAAGCTCCAGCAAAGAAGTCTTTTAAAGGCAAACACGGTGGTACACGCAAACTGGAAAGACCAAAAGGCCGATGGAAAGATCCAGTTGTGGGAGACACCTCGAAACTTGGTGTCAGAGATTTTAGATTGAGCGCAGAAGACCAAGGCGCTTGGAACGCTATTCTACGTTCGGCTAGTGGAACAAATGTTATGTTCCAAAAAAAAAATTATGTTCGAAGATAAAAATCACCCATAAACTTTTGTGAATTTTGATTTTATACCCTCCACCATAGGATGGGGTCATTCTGTTTGTAACTCCTCGAAATATTCGTCTAAGATTCCACAAAGTTTAAATATTCTTGATCGTCATGACATTTTATTGGTTGCCCAAAAAGTAATTGCGGATTTTTCATATAGTCGCCGTTGACAAATTTTTTCAACGGCTTGTGACTCTGTAATTGCATTCTTTCTTCTGTCAGTTATCGGCTGTTACTTTTAGCTTGCTTTAGAAAAAACGTGTAAAAAATGTATATTTGATTAAAGTTCATTCTAAGTTTTATTAAAAATGCATTTACTTTCCTTTAAAGAATCCGCAATTACTTTTTGGGCAACTTAATACTATAACTCCTTCGAGGATAAAAATCACCCATAAACTTTTGTGAATTTTGTTTTTATACCCTCCACCATAAGATGGGGGTATACTAATTTCGTCATTCTGTTTGTAACTCCTCGAAATATTCGTCTAAGATTCTACAAAGTTTAAATATTCTTGATCGTCATGACATTTTAAGTCGATCTAGCCATGTCCGTCCGTCTGTCTGTCGAAAGCACGCTAACTTTCGAAGGAGTAAAGCTAGCCGCTTGAAATTTTGCACATATACTTCTTGTAAATGTAGGTCGGTTGAGATTGTAAGTGGGCCATATCGGGCCATATTTAGATATAGCTGCCATATAAACCGATCTGGGGTCTTGACTTCTTGAGCCTCCAGAGGGTGAAATTCCTATCCGACTGAGCTAAAAATTTGCCTGAGGTGTTTTGTTATGACCACCAACAACTGTGCCAAATATTGTTCAAATCGGTCCATAATCCGATATAGCTGCGACATAAACCGATCTTGAATCTTGAGCCTCCAGAGGGCGCAATTCCTATCCGACTGGACTGAAAATTTCCATGAGGTGTTTTGTTATGACTTCCAACAACTGGTCTAAATTGGTCAATAATCTGATATAGCTGTCTTATAAACCGATCTGGGGTCTAGACTTTTTGAGCCTCCAGAGGGCGCAATTCATTTCCGACTGGGCTGAAAATGTGTTTTGTTATGACTTCCAACAACTTTGCTGAATATGGTCCAAATTGGTCCATAGCCCGATATAGCTACGACATAAACCGATCTTGAATCTTGAGCCTCCAGAGGGCGCAATTCCTATCCGACTGGGCTGAAAATTTCCATGAGGTGTTTTGTTATGACTTCCAACAACTGCGCCAAATATGGTTCTAATCGGTACATAATCTGATATGGCTGTCATATAAACCGATCTGGGGTCTTGACAAATTGAGCTTCTAGAGGGCGCAATTCCTATCCGACTGGGCTGAAAATTTGTCTGAGGTGTTTTGTTATGACTTCCAACAACTGTGCTAAATATGGCCCAAATTGGTCCGTAACCTGATATAGCTGCCATATAAACCGGTCTTGAATCTTTACTTTTTCAGCCACTAGAGGGCGCAATTCCTATCCGACTGGGCTGAAAATTTGCCTGAGGTGTTTTGTTATGACTTCCAACAACTGTGCCGATTATGATTCAAATCGGTCCATAATCTGATATAGCTGTCATATAAACCGATCTGGGGTCTTGACTTCTTGAGCCTCCAGAGGGTGCAATTCCTATCCGACTGGGCTGAAAATTTGCCGAGGTGTTTTGTTATGACTTCCAACAACTGTGCTAAATATGGCCCAAATTGGTCCATAACCTGATATAGCTGCCATATAAACCGGTCTTGAATCTTTACTTTTTCAGCCACTAGAGGGCGCAATTCCTATCCGACTGGACTGAAAATTTGCATGAAGTGTTTTGTTATGACTTCCAACAACTGTGCCAAATATGGCTCAAATCGGTCCATAACCTGATATAGCTGCCATATAGACCGATCTTGGATCATGATTCTTGAGTCTCTAGGGGGCGTAATTATTATCCGATTTGGCTGAAATTGTGAATTCTTCTTTTATCCTTTATTTGTCTAAAAAGAGATACCGGGAAAGAACTCGACAAATGCGATCCATGGTGGAGGGTATATAGGATTCGGCACGGCCAAACTTAGGACGCTGTTACTTGTTTTTCTTTCTTCCGTATGAATACATTGAAGTGCACTGTAGTGTCGGCTACACTTATACCACATACCCTTTACACATATTATCCTTAATGTATTAACATCCGCAAACTACAAATGTAATTACGGCAAGTGGCTGTTAGAATTGTTACATTGAAAATGTTTATCAAACTTTCTTTGTTTTGCTGTAGGTGCCGATGAGTATCGTTCTCGGTGCGCTCCGCCACCCTACCTCTGTTTTCTATAACACCCTGCAATTCATACAGCAAGCATAAATGCTCTGCATATGCATGCTAATACACACACATACACACACACACACACACCAGAACAAAGCCAAGTGCTCTATGAATGTACATACATGTACTCCATTTGGTACAAAAAGCTACTTCCGTTGCTGTATAAATAGGAAATGCAAATTTTTGTTTTGTTTTATTACCAGAAGTAGAGTGCAAAAAAAAAAGACGAAGAGTTGCAACAACAAAAACACAACGAAAACAAGGAAACGGGGAATATTAAATGAAGTTAAGACCATTTAATGCAAATGTTATCGAATGTTCTTTGTTTGTTGTGTATGGTGTTTTTTTTTTTTTTTGCTTTTTGCACCATGAATGTTGAGGGCCATCATTTGAATTCCTCGCCACTTTGGTTGTTTGCTGCTAATAGTGGTTATTCGAGCTGTAACTGAAGTAGACTTTTACAATAAATTATCTATAAATTATTGCTTTTAACGTTCTTCATGATTGTGGAGCTAATTTATGTGGATGTAATTATTGCGAATGTTTTTTTTTTTAAGCAAATCAAAAACTTAAAAAGCCATGAATTTGTATAAAATTTTCAACAATTAAAATTCATAGTCATTGATTTTTCATATTCTAGTCTCCAAGTTCAAAAAGATGACATTCTAAAGTCAGACCCACTTAGGGAATTTTTGACCATTCTAAAAGAACAGTATCGACAGACCAAGGCCATGACTTTCTGCTCAAGTAATTCGAGCTCGCTACAACCTTTGAATCCAGAGCACATCTGTAACATTACAATGCTGATGAAATTTACTGTAAGGACAAAATTTCGATTAAATTATCTGTGAAAACCAAAATTTGTATGAAATTTATTAAAAAAACAGGATTGGTCAAAAATTGAGTTTGCAGTGGCTCTAAGAGTGAAAATCGGGCGATATATATATATGAGAACTATATCTAAATCTGAACCGATTTTCATGAAATTCACCGGTAATGTCGAGAGATATACGAAAATCCTTCTTGCCACATTTCGAGAGAAAAAGGTAAAAAAATTACCATTTTATTGCAATATTAGTGCAAATCGAACGAACATATATATGGAAGCTATATCTAAATCTGAACCGATTTCAAGCAAACTTTTCAGATATTGTGGTAGTCGTCGAGGAAGGCGTTGTGCAAAATTTTGGGAAGATTGGTCAATAAATGCGCTTGCTGTGACTATAGAAGGGAAAATCGGGCGAATATATAAATGAGAGCTTTATATAAATCTGAACCGATTTCTATGAAATTCAGCGATAATGTCGAGAGTCATAAGAAAATCCTTCCTGCCAAATTTCGAGAGAATCGGTTAATAAATGACCATTTTAGTGCATTATTACTGCAAATCGGACGTAAATATATATGGGAGCTATATCCAAATCTGAACCGATTTCAAAGAAACTTTTCAAATATTGTGGTAATCGTCGAAGAAAGCGTTTTGCAAAATTTTGGGAAGATTGGTCAATAAATGAGCTTGCTGTGACTATAGAAGTGAAAATCGGAAGAAATATATAAACGAGAGCTATATATAAATCTGTACCGATTTCTATGAAATTCAGCGATAATGTCGAGAGTTATACGAAAATCCTTCCTGCCAAATTTCAAGAGAATCGGTTAACAAATGACCATTTTAGGGCATTATTACTGCAAATCGGACGAACATATATATGGGAGCTATATCTAAATCTGAACCGATTTCAAGCATACTTTTCAGATATTGTGGTAGTCGTTGACGAAGGCGTTGTGCAAAAGTTTGGAAAGATTGGTCAATAAATGCGCTTGCTGTGGCTCTAGGAGTGAATATCGGACGAAATATATAAACGAGAGCTATATATAAATCTGAACCAATTTCCATGAAATTCATCGGTAATGTCGAGAGTTATACGAAAATCCTTCCTGCCAAATTTCAAGAGAATCGGTTAACAAATGACCATTTTAGGGCATTATTACTGCAAATCGGACGAACATATATATGGCAGCTATATTTAAATCTGAACCGATTTCGAGCGAACTCCTCAGATACTGTGGCAGTCGTCGAGGAAAGCGTTTTGCAAAATTTTGGGAAGATTGGTCAATAAATGCGCTTGCAGTGGCTCTAGGAGTGAAAATCGGGCGATATACATATATGGCAGCTATATCTAAATCTCGACCGATTTCTATGAAATTCGCCGGTAATGTCGAGAGTTATACGAAAATCCTTCCTGCCAAATTTCAAGAGAATCGGTTAACAAATGACCATTTTAGTGCATTATTACTGCAAATCGGACGAACATATATATGGGAGCTATATCTAAATCTGAACCGATTTCAAGCATACTTTTCAGATATTGTGGTAGTCGTTGAGGAAGGCGTTGTGGAAAATTCTGGGAAGATTGGTCAATAAATGCGCTTTCTGTGACTATAGAAGGGAAAATCGGCCGAAATATATAAATGAGAGCTGCATATATAAATATGAACCGATTTCTATGAAATTCAGCGATAATGTCGAGAGTTATACGGAAGTCCTTCCTGCCAAATTTCGAGAGAATCGGTTAACAAATGACCATTTTAGTGCATTATTACTGCAAATCGGTCGAACATATATATGGGAGCTATATCTAAATCTGAACCGATTTCAAGAATACTTTTCAGATATTGTGGTAGTCGTTGAGGAAGGCGTTGTGCAAAAGTTTGGAAAGATTGGTCAATAAATGCGCTTGCTGTGGCTCTAGGAGTGAATATCGGACGAAATATATAAACGAGAGCTAAAGGGTGATTTTTTTGAGGTTAGGATTTTCATGCATTAGTATTTGACAGATCACGTGGGATTTCAGACATGGTGTCAAAGAGAAAGATGCTCAGTATGCTTTGACATTTCATCATGAATAGACTTACTAACGAGCAACGCTTGCAAATCATTGAATTTTATTACCAAAATCAGTGTTCGGTTCGAAATGTGTTCATTCACCGTAACGTTGCGTCCAACAGCATCTTTGAAAAAATACGGTCCAATGATTCCACCAGCGTACAAACCACACCAAACAGTGCATTTTTCGGGATGCATGGGCAGTTCTTGAACGGCTTCTGGTTGCTCTTCACTCCAAATGCGGCAATTTTGCTTATTTACGTAGCCATTCAACCAGAAATGAGCCTCATCGCTGAACAAAATTTGTCAAAATTTGAACACATTTCGAACCGAACACTGATTTTGGTAATAAAATTCAATGATTTGCAAGCGTTGCTCGTTAGTAAGTCTATTCATGATGAAATGTCAAAGCATACTGAGCATCTTTCTCTTTGACACCATGTCTGAAATCCCACGTGATCTGTCAAATACTAATGCATGAAAATCCTAACCTCAAAAAAATCACCCTTTATATATAAATCTGAACCAATTTCCATGAAATTCATCGGTAATGTCGAGAGTTACACGAAAATCCTTCCTGCCAAATTTCAAGAGAATCGGTTAACAAATGACCATTTTAGGGCATTATTACTGCAAATCGGACGAACATATATATGGCAGCTATATCTAAATCTGAACCGATTTCGAGCGAACTCCTTAGATACTGTGGCAGTCGTCGAGGAAAGCGTTTTGCAAAATTTTGGGAAGATTGGTCAATAAATGCGCTTGCAGTGGCTCTAGGAGTGAAAATCGGGCGATATACATATATGGCAGCTATATCTAAATCTCGACCGATTTCTATGAAATTCGCCGGTAATGTCGAGAGTCATATGAAAATCTTTCCTGCCAAATTTCGAGAGAATCGCTTAAGAAATTACCATTTTAGTGCATTATTACTGCAAATCGGTCGAAAATATATATGGGAGCTATATCCAAATCTGAACCGATTTCTAACAAACTTTTCAAATATTGTGGTAGTCGTCGAGGAAAGCGTTTTGCAAATTTTTGGGAAGATTGGTCAATAAATGCGCTTGCTGTTACTATAGAAGGGAAAATCGGGCGAAATATATAAATGAGAGCTATATATAAATCTGAACCGATTTCTATGAAATTCAGCGATAATGTCGAGAGTTATATGAAAATCCTTCCTGCCATATTTCGAGAGAATCGGTTAATAAATGACAATTTTATTGCAATATTACTGCAAATTGGTCGAACATATATATGGGAGCTATATCTAAATCTGAGCCGATTTTTTCCAATTTCAATAGGCTTTGTCTCTAGACCGAAAAACATGGCTGTATCAAATTTGAAGACGATCAGATGAAAAATGCGACCTGTAATTGGTACACAAATTAACATGGACAGACGGACGGACAGACGGATGAACAGGCGGACGGACAGATGGACGGACGGACAGATGGACGGACGGACAGATGGACGGACGGACAGATGGACGGACGGACAGATGGTCGGATGGACAGATGGACGGACGGACAGATGGACAGACGGACAGATGGACGGACGGACGGACAGAAAGACCGACGAACATTGCTTAATCGAATCAGAAAGTGATTCTGAGTCGATCGGTATACTTGTCAATGGGTCAATCTCTCTTCCTTCTGGGTGTTACAAATCAATGCACTAAGTTATAATACCCTATAGTAGTGGTGTAGGGCATAATAAACGTTCTGAAATTTATTCTAAAACGTACGCCGGAGTAGTGGCAAGGAAGCACAACAGAGATGAGATGACTTATACAGTCTTCGATATCGGCTGTGTACCCGATAGAATTCCACCAGATAGTCGGTCTCAGGTGAGGTATTTGGTAAACGATATTGTTATCGAACATGTATTAAACTCTGAAGGGGCTCCACCAATACGAATTATGAGCTGTGAGTATAGAGGGGACATCTTAATGGTGCGCTTTGCGTCAGCGGAATGTATTGATACCTTCAAAAAGCTCGTTGGAAGTATCCACACTCCCTGGGACGCAATGCTCGACCTTGTGAGAAAGATGAACATCCCACAGCTCTCAGAGGCTACGGTCTTCAACAAGGATGTGGACGACGAAATCGCAACGGAACGCATGATGGAAGTCTAAAACAAGCAAAACCAAGATTCGGCCGCCTAGAAATGGCAGGTTTGCCTCAGGGTCAAGAAGGGGGAAGGAACCCTCATTGATCAAGTCTCCGTGAGAAGTTTGGCTTAGACTTAACAATTCCCTTAACAATTCCCTGGGATATCTCTGTGGTCCGGCATCCAGAACAGGTGAGTTTTGAACTGTTGTGCAATCTCGTTGAGAGATCTGTGAGAGTCGAGGGTAGTTTTTGTGTTCAGAAATACGTTCTCTAGGGATTTAATGACTGCCTGGTTGTCTGAGAAGATTTGCATACCAGTCGTCCTTACGACATTATATCTTGGCCATTCCAGCACTTCCTTAATTGCAGGGATCACCGCTTGATACACACTGCAGTGGTCGGGTAACCTTTTCGATATGACCAATTCTAGATCTTTAGAGTACATCCCACAGTCCACCTGTTCGTTAAGTTCGGAACCATCCGTATAGGAGTCAATGTAACTTCCATTACCAGGGATATCATAGTTCCAATCGGTTCTATCAAGAATAGTGGTACTGTACTTTTTTATCAAAAAGCGGCTCAGGG
Source organism: Stomoxys calcitrans (assembly GCF_963082655.1). Taxonomy (NCBI): domain Eukaryota; kingdom Metazoa; phylum Arthropoda; class Insecta; order Diptera; family Muscidae; genus Stomoxys; species Stomoxys calcitrans. The sequence continues at coordinate 226,417,832 of NC_081552.1, read as the reverse complement.
TATAATCCACACTGCCTGGAACATTTTTGAAGTATTTTAGTATACGCATTTATTTTAACACGTAATAATTTGTTTACGGTTACGCTTACATTCATAAGTTTATAAGAGAAATAATAGGCCACCATCACGTATACGCAACATGACATTAAGTATACGTTCCATGGGCGCCACACAAATGCCATGGAATTATTATGAGTTTTAGTTGTACACTCCTCAAGTCAAAGAAAGACAAGCAAAAAAAAAAAAAGACGAATAAAATGAACAACAATTGTAATTAAAAATAAATGAAAATTACAGAGAAGAACCTTAAAAAATATTTGGTGCATGTCTACTTGCTTTAATTTCGTAGTAATTGTGCGAAAAGTATTCAAGGATTGCAGCGAAGAATACACCGCAAAAATATTGCTGCTGATAAAATGGTTTTTTGTGAAAAACAAATAATCATATGATGGGGTAAGGTGAAGTGTTTCCTATGCCATTGCCCGGCTTTTGCAGCGAACAGACACCGGCACTTAGGTAGGGACACAATACTAGACATCAACCAACTTAGGGTCGTGGTATGGAAAACAAGCAGAAATTTGTTAAAGAGCTCGAAATTTCTGGCTTAGATTTTCTTTTTCAAGGTTACTTGTTATGCCTTCCATCATAGGATGAGGGGGAAGGGGGTATACTAATTTCGTCATTCCGTTTGTAACACATGGAAATATTTGTCTGAGACTCAACAAGGTACGAATATTTTTGATCTTCTAATCATTCTATGGTTGCCCAAAAAGTAATTGCGGCTTTTTCATATAGTCGGCGTTGACAAATTTTTCACAGCTTGTGACTCTGTAATTGCATTCTTTCTTCTGTCAGTTATCAGCTGTTACTTTTAGCTTGTTTTAGAAAAAAAGTGTAAAAAAGTATATTTGATTAAAGTTCATTCAAAGTTTTATAAAAAATGCATTTACTTTCTTTTAAAAAATCCGCAATTACTTTTTGGGCAACCCATAAGTCCATTCAGCCATGTCCGTCCGTCCATCTGTCTGCCGAAATTACTCTTACTTTCGAAGGATTAGAGCCAGGTGCTTGAAATTTTGCCCAAATACTTCCTATTAGTGTAGGTCGATTGGAATTGTAAATGGGCCATATCGGTGTATGTTTTGATATAGCTGCCATATAAACCAATCTTGGGTCTTGAATTCTTGAGCTCTAGAGGGCGCAATTCTTATCCGATTTGGTTGAAATTTTGGACGTGGTATTTAGGTATGACTTGCATCAATGTGCCAAGTATGGTTCAAATCAGTTCATAACCTGATATAGCAGCCATATAAACCGAACTCCCAATTGGACTTCTTGAAATTCTAGATGGCGCAATTCTTGTTCAAATTGCCTGAAATTTTGCACTCATCATTTTGGTATAGCTTTCAAGAACTGTGCCAAATCAGTCCATAACCTTATATAAAAGTAAAGATTTCCCCATGAACAGGAACAGGGGCGACCTTCTCACATATCAATGAGTGCAGTCCGATTCTAATTTAAGCTCAACGATAAGGGGCCTCCTTTTTATAGCCCAACGACGTGCAGCAGTGCTACACCTCTTTGGAGAGAAGTTTTACATGGCATAGTACCTCACAAATATTGCCAGCATTAGAAGGGGAAAACCACCGCTGAACATTTTTTTTGATGGACTCGCCAGGATTCGAGCCCAGGCGTTCAGCGTCATAGGCGGGCATGCTAACCTCTGCGCAACGGTGGCCTCCATAACCTTACATATTGGGTTGCCCAAAAAGTAATTGCGGATTTTTTAAAAGAAAGTAAATGCATTTTTTATAAAACTTAGAATGAATTTTAATCAAATATACTTTTTTTACACTTTTTTTTCTAAAGCAAGCTAAAAGTAACAGCTGATAACTGACAGAAGAAAGAATGCAATCACAGAGTCACAAGCTGGGAAAAAATTTGTCAACGCCGACTATATGAAAAATCCGCAATTACTTTTTGGGCAACCATAGCTCCCATATAAACCTATCTCCCGATTAGACTTCTTGAGCCTCTAAAGGGCGTAATTCTTAACCAATTTGGCTGAAATTTTGTACGACTTGTTTTGCTATGACTTTCAAAAACTAACCAAATTTTCATGTGGACGTGGCGATCCTCGTCAAGCTTCAGTAGGTGAGCAAGCTCGCTCCGGTCCAAAGGACCGATCGCCGCGGAAAAAAGTTGGCTATTAATTATTTAAAGGCGCCAATAGTTCGCCTTGTCGTATCGAGCATCATAGGCCCTCATTATCTGTACAAGAGCCAGTGCCGTCCGATTTCTCACTGAGTCTTTCCGCTTGACATCGCTGATGGTCCGGGACTGCTTTTGCAGCCATTGCGTTTGGAGCATTCTATCTATCTATCTGCAGGCAGCGGACGAGCCCGGTAGCACGCAGCCATGCTGTCGTGACAGCAATGAAAACCCACACTCATCGAACTTCAATGCTCCAGCCTGCTTGGTGCTTACAGCTATCCCATGCAGGGGTGCTAAATGTGGTCAAAATCGGTTTATAACCTGATATAACTCCCAAATAAACCGATCTCCCGCTTACACTTCTTCAGCCTCTAGGGGGGGCGCTAGTTTTATCCGATTTTTCTGAAATGTTTTAGAACGACTTCTCCTGTGACCTTCAACATATGTGCCAAATATGGTCTGGATTGGTCAATAACCTCATATGGCTCCCATACAAACCGAACTCTGATATTGACTTCTTGAGCCTCTAGAGGACGCAATTCTTATCCAATATGGGCGAAATATTGCAAAATGGCATCTACTATGGTCTGCAGTATCCAAGCCAAGTATAGCCCGAATGGGACCATAGCCTAAACTAGCACCAATATCATAGCAATTTTAATCCATAACCCTTTGTTATACCCACCACCGAAGGATGGGGGGTATATTCATTTTGTCATTCCGTTTGCAACACATCAAAATATCTATTTCCGACCCTATAAAGTATATATATTCTTGATCACCGTAAAAATCTAAGACGGTCTAGCCATGTCCGTCCGTCTGTCCATCCGTCTGTCTGTTGAAATCACGCTACAGTCTTTAAAAATAGAGATATTGAGCTGAAACTTTGCACAGACTCTTTTTTAGTCCATAAGCAGGTTAAGTTCGAAGATGGGCTATATCGGACTCTATCTTGGTATAGGCCCCATATAGACCGATCCGCCGATTTAAGGTTTTGGGCCCATAAAAACCATATTTATACTCCGATTTTGCTGAAATTTGCGACATTGAGTTGTGTTAGGCCCCTTAACATCATTCTGCAATTTGTCCCAAATCGGTTCAGATGTGGATATAGCTGCCAGATAGACCGATCTCTCGATTTAAGGTCTTGGGCCCATAAAAGGCGCATTTATTGTCCGATTTCACCAAAATTTGGAACAGTGAGTTGTGTTAGACCCATCGTCATCCTTCTTCAATGTGGCTCAAATCGGTTCAGATTTGGATATAGCTGCCATATAGACCGATCCATTGATTTAAGATCTTGGGGCTATAAAAGGCAAATTTATTGTCCGATTTCGCCGAAATTTGGGTCAGTGAATTTTCCCCAAATAGTTGTCGCTCTACGGCACGCCGTTTTGCTCGGCTATAAATGATTGAGCTTAAACTTGAATCGGAGAGCACTCAGTGATTTGTGAGAAGTTTGCCTCTGTTCCTTAATGGTATGTTCATGGGCAAATTTGCTTATCAAAACAAGGAACGACAAGGCCCATTTACAATTGCAACCGACCTACACTAATAGAAAGTATTTTCACACAATTTCAAGCGCCTGGTTTCACTTCTTCGAAAGTTGGAGTGCTTTCCACAGGGGGACAAACAGATGAACGGATACATGTACTTAATGGGGTACTTTACCAATATTTCGATGTTGGTTGACCCCCATCCTATGTTGGAGGGTATAATCAATAGTCTCAAATTAGGCTTAACCTGTTGAATATAAAATGGCGTAAAGAACAATAACCTATCCTCCCATAGTAATACTATAACTCATTTAAGATTTACAGCCATTTACTTCTTTTTACCTATCCATTTCCTTATACAATCTAGATTTCTTTAAGTGGAAAAGGATTTAAAATAAAGTCCTTGTCTTTAGTTATAATGCGATTCCTTCAAAAGTCCTTAATTTAACGAATACTCTTGCAAGTATCTCGCTGGCTTTGTTTTGCCATAATTAAGCAAAAAGTATGTTAACTATATGGAAACAATAACAACTACAATAGGAAGGAGAAAAGCATTTCTCTCCAAGCACAAGGCGATAGATATCTAGCAAGCGAAGGCATAACAAGTACAAGTTCGGCTGGGCAGAATTTTATATACCCTCCACCATGGATCGCATTTGTCAAGTTCATTGCCCGGTGTCTCTTTGTAGACAAACAAAGGATAATGGCTAATAAAAGCTATGCTATATTGGAGCTTTACCAAGTTATGGACCGATTGGGGCCGTACTTGGCTTAGCTATTAGAGAACAATTCATTGTGCAAAATTTTAGCCAAATCGGATAAGAATTGAACGAATTGCAAGAAATAAAAATGTGAGATCTGTTATTAAGAGAGCTATATCAAGTCATATATATATATGGAGGCTACCAATTCACAGAGGTTAGCATGTCCGCCAATGACGCTGAAAGCTTGAGTTCGAATCCTGGCGAGACCATCAGAAAAAAAATTTTCAACGCTGGTTTTCCCCTCCTAATGCCGGCAACATTTGTGAAGTTCTGAGGCCATGTAAAACTTCTCTCCAATAAGGTGTCGCACTGCGGCACGCCGTTCGGACTCGGCTATATATAGAAGGTCCCCTAACATTGAGCTTAAAGTTGAATCGGACCGCACTCCTTAGTAGAATTTTCATGGCAAAATTTGAAATTCGCAATAACAAATTATATACCGATTCGGAACATATTAAATAGTTAGATCATAGAAAAAGTCGTTGTAAAAAATTTCAGCCAAATCGGAAAATAATTGCGCCCTCTAGAGATTCAAGAAGTCAACATCTCAAATCGGTTTATCTGGGAACTATATCCGGTTATGAACCGATTCAGACCATACGTGGCTCAGATCTTGGAAGTTAAAACAAAACACTTCATGCAAAATTTCAGCCAAATCGGATAATAATTGCGCCCTCTAGCGGCTCAAGAAGTCAAGATCCGAGATCGGTTTATCTGGGAACTATATCCGGTTATGAACCGACTTAGACCATATGTAATAAAGTTGTGGGAAGTTAAAACGAAACTCTTCATGTAAAATTTTAGACGAATCGAGCTTAAACTGCGCCCCCTAGCGGCTTAAGATGTCAAGATCCGAGATCGTTTTATGTGGGAGCTATATCAGCTTACAAACCGATTTAGACCATACATGGCTCAGTTCTTAGAACTTAAAACGAAACACTTCACACAAAATTTTAGCCGAATCGGGCTAAAATTGCGCCCACTATCGGCTGAAGAAGTCCGGTTATGAACCGACTTAGACCATATGTAATAAAGTTGTGGGAAGTTCAAACGAAACTCTTCACGTAAAATTTTAGCCGAATCGGTCTTAAACTGCGCCCTCTAGCGGCTCAAGAAGTCAAGATCCAGGATCGGTTTGTTAGGAACCTATGTCAGGTTATGAACCGATTTAGACCATACGTGGTACAGTTGTTGGAAGTTAAAACAAAACACTTCACCCAAAATCTTAGGCAAATCAGACAATAATTGCGCCTTATAGCGGCTCGAGAAGGCAAGATCCAAGATCGATTTATGTGGGAGCTATATCAGATTATTAACCGATTTAGACCATACTTCGCACAGCTGCTTGAAGTTAATACGAAACATTGCATGCTAAGTTTCAGCCAAATTGGATAATGGTTGCGCCCTCAAGCGGCTCAAGAAGTCAAGATCCAGGATCGGTTTCTATGGGAGCTATATCAGTATATGAACCGATTTAGACCATATTTGTTGGAAGTTAAAATAAAACACCATGTGCAAAATTTCAGCCAAATCGGACAAAAATTGCGGCTTGTAAGGGTCCAAGAAGTCAAATCGGGTTATCGGTTTATATGGGACCTATATCAGGTTATAGACCAATTTGAACCGTACTTGGCACAGTTGTTGGAAGTCATAACAGAACAGGTAATGAACCGATTTAGACCTTACATGGCACAGTTCTTGGAACTTAAAACGAAACACTTCACACAAAATTTTAGACAAATCGGGCTAAAACTGCGCCCTCTAGCGGCTCAAGAAGTCAAGATCCGAGATTGGTTTATGTGGGAGCTATAACCGGGTTTGAATCGATTTAGACCATACTTGGCACAGTTGTTGGAAGTCATAACAGAACACCATATGCAAAATTTCAGCCAAATCGGACAAAAATTGCGGCTTGTAAGACGCTAAGAAGTCAAATCGGGTGATCGGTTTATATGGGACCTATATCAGGTTATAGACCAATTTGAACCGTACTTGGCACAGTTGTTGGAAGTCATAATAGAACACTCTGTGTAAATTTTTAGCCAAATCGAATAAAAATTGAGACTTCCGTTGGCTCAAGAAGTCAGATCGGGAGATCGGTTTATATGGGAGCCATATCAGGTTATAAACCGATATGGACCGTACTTGGCACTGTTGTTGGAAGTCATAACAGAACACCATCTCCAAAATTTTGAGCCAAATCGGAGAAAAATTGCAGATTCCAGGGGCTCAAGAAGTCAAATCGGGAGATCGGTTCATATGGGAGCTATATCCAAATCTGAACCTATATGACCTTTTTGCAATCCCCAATGACCTACATCGATAGTGAGAATCTGTGCAAAATTTTAAGCGGCTAGCTTTACGCTTGACGACCGCTATCGTGATTTCGACGGACGGACATGGCTAGATCGACTGAGAATGTTGAGACGATCAAGAATATATATACTCTCTGGGGTCTTAGACGAATATTTCGAGGTATTACAAACGGAATGACTAGTTTAGTATAAAAAAAATCAATTTGTGTTTGTTTGATTGTCTATTCCTTATAGACTCAAAAACCGCTGAACCGATTTTGTTGAAATTTTCACAAATGGCGCATAATGATCTCGCGGTGAAAATAAGGTACTCCTCTTTTTGATATCTGAAGGGGGGCGGCCCCGACCCCTTACCCTAATTTTTAAGCGAAATTTTTTAGGCCCTCTTATAGCGACATAAAAACCAAAATTTGGTATCGAAGTTTTGGGTGGGGTGCCTAGGGGGCCGCCCCTCCCCCAAAACCCAACGAATATATATATAGACCAATCGCGACAATATGGAACTCAAATGAAAGGCAGTTAAGAGTAAAAACGTATGCGAGATCCAATTGTGGGGCCAGCCCCCAAAACATCCCTATACCGGACATATTTATCGGCCATGGCAATAGGTGGCTCAAATAAAAGATATTTGAGAGTAGAACACGAAAGTGATGTCCAAATGTGGGATCAAGTGTTTGGGGGGCCGCCCCTACATCAAACCCCACCCCCCTCTGAACCCCCCAAAGAGGACAAATTTACAGACCATGGCAATATAGAGCTCAAATGAAAGGTCTCTGGGAGTAGATCACCAATCTGATATCAACATTCGGGAAAAAGTGCCCATCTGGCAACCCCACCCCCATCACACCCCCAAAATAGGACGTACTTGCTGACCATTGCAATATGGGGCTCAAATAAAAGGCTTTTCAGAGTAGAACATGAATCTGATATCAACATTCGGGACCTGTCCCCCTGTCGACGGGGACGTCCCACCCCCATAGCACCCCCAAATAGGACGTATTTGCTCACCGTGACAAATTTGGGCACGATGTTCATAGTTTTTAGGACCCACCCCCAAACCGGTATTTGTGATTAGAAAACGAAATTGATATTCATCTTTAGGGCCAAGTGTTTATCCCCCTTAAACCAACGGCAACAGGGGGTTGAAATAACTATATATATTTGCAAGGCTTAGTGTTTGGGGGACCATCTCACTTCCCAAAACACCACTTAATCGGACATATTTACCGACCATATCAATGTGGGGCTCAAATGAAAGGTATTGTGGAGTGGAGCATGAAATTGAAACCCACTTTCGAGACCAATTTTCTGGTGTTCTATCTCTTCGCCAAAACACTCCACAATCAGCAATTATTTACTGACCATTACAATATGGGGTTCAAATAAAGGTATTTGAGAGTAGAATATGAATCTGATATCCGAATGTGGAACCATTTATTTGGGGCACAACCCCTTCCTTAAAACTCCCCACAAAGAGTAAAAATTCACCGACCATGGCAATAAGGGACTCAAATACAAAAGTATTTGAGATTAGAAAACGAATTTGATCACCAATTTCGAGCCCAAGTGTTTTGGGGGACCCTTCATCCCAAAAACATTCCTTAAACCAATGGCAATATGGGGTTTAAATAAATGGTATTTGGGAGTAGGGCACGATGCTGATATTTTTTTCAGGGCCAAGTGTCTGGAGGACCACCTCACCCACAAAAACGTCCCTAAATCGGAGATGCATATGTGGTTTAAATGAAAAGTTTTTGGAAGTAGAGAATGAAATTCATACCCACTTTCGGGATCACGTTTCTTGGGATCCACACCATCCCCTAAACTCACCAACCACCACCCTGGGGGCCTTCCCACTACCAAAATCCAACTAAGGTGCAGCGGAGAGGGCCCAGCTCAGCTAGTCAGATATAAATTGTGCTCTCTATAGGCTTAAGAACTCAAATCGGTATCAGAGATATCAGAGGCTTTTAACTGATTGTAACTATTTTTGACAAGTATGTTGGAGGTCATAGAAAAAGTCTATGCTCAAAATTTCACCTAAATTTCAGCTAATCGGATAAAAAGTGCGCTCTCTAGAGACTCAAGAATTATAATCGGGAGATGGGTTTATATGGAAGCTATATCAAAACATGGACCGATATGGGCCCTTTACAATCCCAACCGACCTACACTAATACGAAGCATTTGCGTAAAATTTCAAGCGTCTAACTTTATTCTTTCGTAAGTTAGTGTGCTTTCCACTAACGGACAGACGGACGGACATGACCAGATCGACTTTAAATGTTATGGTGACCAAGATGTGTTACAAACGCAATGACAAAGTAACTCTACTCCCATCCCATGATGGAGGGTATAAAAAGCCTGTTTAAGAAGCATACAGTGGCTCAAAGTTAATTTCCTTGGGGGACTAAACAATCAGATCAAAATTGTTAAAATTAATCTGATCTTTGCCCTAACAGGCAAAGAAACTTGAAAATCAGGCTTAACTATAATTTGTTTATGGCTATAGCAAGCATAACAGATCAATGATAGGCAGTGACTCAAAAGTAGTTCAAGGTGGAAACATTCTATGACCTCATCGGACGTTTTCTTGTGAACGATACATTTTTCGATAGTTAGACCAGGGATGTGATCCCTTCCTGTTCTCGCAGATTTCCTAGCCCGAATTTAATATTATTGTAGGAACAGATATGAAATATTCAATCTAGACGCTTGTAGAATATATCCCTGTTTTGTACGTCATTGTGTTTTTTTGGTAGGACCTTAGCACATGCATATAAGACTGATGTGAAAGAATTTGATCTTTACACGAATTACGGCCGGCCTCTCATGCTTTGCAGAAAATTGAAAAAAATTTAAATTCACCTAAAATCTTGGAGAAAGACAGCTTGTTAGGGAATTTTGCCCAAAAATCATTTTTGTTTAAAAATTTTCCTTAGTACTAGAAGTTGCATATTTTTCAACATTTTCCCAAGTTCTAGAATAGCTTTAGCTGCATATAGGGCTATAGCTCTATATTGGACTTTAAAAATTTATAGTCTGATAAACTCAGATTATATAAATTTTTTTCACTTTGAGTGACTGTGCCCATTGTGTTTAAGAATTAAAAGAAACTAATAGCCATCAGCCCATTCAAAGACGAAGCGAAGAGGAGAAGCAACAACTGCAGAAATATATACAACAAGGCCTCACATCCTTTTCCGCTAAATTACAATTCCGCTGATTGCATTTCCACATTTGCACAATGACACACATCCTCCCGAAACGCTGAAGTGATTGTGAACCACAACGAAAACAAAGCAAAGAACACTACTATCTCATGCATATGCATCATGCATATATGCAGAAAAATTCAACACATTCAACACCAGCGCTCTTGCTCTTACACCTCGAATACCCACTAACTCACAAACACACTGAAATATGCACCGACATTCAGCCATACATATAAAGCGAATAGTTTACTCCAAGCATTCGTTGTATTGTTTTGTTGTTTTTGTTGTTTTTTGTCGCTGTTTTGTGTGTTGGTGGGATGTTGTCCAAGTGTGCAGTGTTGAGTGAATGCAGTTATTTTGCCTCAAATAGATTCGTTTACGATGATATGAGCCTAGATTTGCTAGACAAAGACACGCGCCAAACGCCGTAGCCGTCTTCTAGCTTTTGTATGACTGTGCTTGGAGTTCGACATGGTATGGCGGAGGAATTCGCTGGTTTGTGCTGCATTTAGGGCTAAGGCTTTTTGTCCACCATTTTTTTTTTTTTTTTGCAATGATAAACAAAGGAGGAGGAGATATTTCAATGTTTTTACTAATGCACAGTGAAATGAAGCTCACTGACAAAGTACTTAAATGATTGAAATAAAGATTCTAAGGAAACAAAAATTTGACAAAAATTTCAACAAGATATTCTCATCTTAACGCCATTTTCTACAAAAATCTAATTTTGGCAAAATTTTCTACTAAATTCAAGTTTTCACTACAATTTTTATACCCACCACCGGATGGTGGTGGGTATAATGGGGGTATATTCATTTTGTCATTCCGTTTGCAACACATCGAAATATCCATTTCCGACCCTATAAAGTATATATATTCTTGATCAGCGTAAAAATCTAAGACGATCTAGGGGGCTTTTACAGACTATGGCAACATGGGGCTCAAATAAAAGTCATTGTAAAGTATAGCACAAATCTGATATTTTTTCAAGGTCAAGTCTCTTGGTGACCGCTCCATCTCCTAAATTCCCCCCAAAACCGGACATATTTGCTAAATATGGGAAAATTGGGCCCAAAACGAAAAGACTTTAGAAGTAGACAACCAAGAGTCTAGGGGGCCGCCCCACCCCCACAACACCACCCAAATATTAGGCTCAAGTAAAAGTTATTTGATATCTTTTCAGGGACTATCCCCTAAATACCCTCGAACCGCACATATTTGCCCATGATTTTGGCAATAAGGGGCTCAAAGGAAAGGTATTTGAAAGTAGATATCGAATTTGATATATAACTTTGAAACCAAGGTTTTTGGAGAACGGCAATATGGCGCTGAAATAAGTGGCATTTGACAAAAGAGATCCTCGCCATGGTGGGTATGCGGTAGCGCCCATACTACACCATACAAAAGCGTGTTTGGTATTTGCCGCAGTCGGCTGCCCTTGTCCTGATTTTTATACCCTCCACCATAGGATGGAGGTATACTCGTCATTCGTCATTCTGTTTGTAACTCCTCGAAATATTCCTTTGAGAATATTGATCGTCATGTCATTTTAAGTCGATCTAGCCATGTCCGTCCGTTCGTCCATCCGTCTGTCTGTCGAAGCACGCAAATTTCACTTGGAAAACTTAAAATGGCTGTATCTCCTAAACTATGCGTCCTAGAGGGAAATGGGCCTTATTCGTGACTCCATCGAAAAATTCCGAATTTCTTCGAAAATCCATTAAAAATCGAAATTTCACTTGGAAAACTTAAAATGGGTGTATCTCCTAAACTATGCGTCCTAGAGGGAAATGGGCCTTAATTCATGACTCCATCGAAAAATTCAGAATTTCTTCGAAAATCCATTAAAAATTGAAATTTCACTTGGAAAACTTAAAATGGGTGTATCTCCTAAACTATGCGTCCTAGAGGGAAATGGGCCTTAATTCATGACTCCATCGAAAAATTCAGAATTTCTTCGAAAATCCATTAAAAATCGAAATTTCACTTGGAAAATTTAAAATGACTGTATCTCCTAAACTATGCGTCCTAGAGGGAAATGGGCCTTAATTCATGACTCCATCGAAAAATTCAGAATTTCTTCGAAAATCCATTAAAAATCGAAATTTCACTTGGAAAACTTAAAATGGCTGTATCTCTTAAACTATGCGTCTTAGAGGGAAATGGGCCTTAATTCATGACTCCATCGAAAAATTCAGAATTTCTTCGAAAATCCATTAAAAATCGAAATTTCACTTGGAAAACTTAAAATGGCTGTATCTCCTAAACTATGCGTCCTAGAGGGAAATGGGCCTTAATTCATGCCTCCATCAAAAAATTCAGAATTTCTTCGAAAATCCATTAAAAATCGAAATTTTACTTGGAAAATTTAAAATGGCTGTATCTCCTAAACTATGCGTCCTAGAGGGAAATGGGCCTTAATTCATGACTCCATCGAAAAATTCAAAATATCATCGAAAATCGATTAAAAATCGAAATTTAACTTGGAAAATTTAAAATGGCTGTATCTCCTAAACTATGCGTCCTAGAGAGAAATGGGTCTTAATTCATGACTCCATCAAAAAATTCAGAATTTCTTCGAAAATCCATTAAAAATCTAAATTTCACTTGAAAAACTTAAAATGGCTGTATCTCCTAAACTATGCGTCCTAGAGGGAAATGGACCTTAATTCATGACTCCATCGAAAAATTCAGAATTTCTTCGAAAATCCATTAAAAATCGAAATTTTACTTGGAAAACTTAAAATGGCTGTATCTCCTAAACTATGCGCCCTAGAGAGAAATGGGCTTTAATTCATGCCTCCATCGAAAAATTCAGATTTTCTTCGAAAATCCATTTAAAATCGAAATTTCACTTGGAGAACTTAAAATGGCTGTATCTCCTAAACTATGCGTCCTAGAGGGAAATGGGCCTTAATTCATGACTCCATCAAAAAATTCAGAATTTCTTCGAAAATCCATTAAAAATCGAAATTTCACTTGGAAAACTTAAAATGGCTGTATCTCTTAAACTATACGTCCTAGAGGGAAATGGGCCTTAATTCATGACTCCATCGAAAAATTCAGAATTTCTTCGAAAATCCATTAAAAATCGAAATTTTACTTGGAGAACTTAAAATGGCTGTATCTCCTAAACTATGCGTCCTAGAGAGAAATGGGTCTTAATTCATGACTCCATCAAAAAATTCAGAATTTCTTCGAAAATCCATTAAAAATCGAAATTTCAATTGGAAAATTTAAAATGGCTGTATCTCCTAATCTATGCGTCCTAGAGGGAAATGGGCCTTAATTCATGACTCCATTGAAAAATTCAGAATTTCCTGGATTTTCGGATTAAAATGGCTGTATCTCCTAAACTATGCGTCCTAGAGGGAAATGGGCCTTAATTCATGACTCCATCAAAAAATTCAGAATTTCTTCGAAAATCCATTTAAAATCGAAATTTCACTTGGAGAACTTAAAATGGTTGTATCTCCTAAACTATGCGTCCTAGAGAGAAATGGGTCTTAATTCATGACTCCATCAAAAAATTCAGAATTTCTTCCAAAATCCATTAAAAATCGAAATTTCACTTGGAAAATTTAAAATGGCTGTATCTCCTAAACTATGCGTGCTAGAGGGAAATGGGCCTTAATGCGTGACTCCATCAAAAAATTTAAAATTTCTTCGAAAATCCATTAAAAATCGAAATTTCACTTGGAAAACTTAAAATGGCTGTATCTCCTAAACTATGCGTCCTAGAGGGAAATGGGCCTTAATTCGTGACTTCATCAGAAATTCAGAATTTCATCGAAAATCCATTTGAAATCGAAATTTTACTTGGAAAACTTAAAATGGCTGTATCTCCTAAACTATGCGTCCTAGAGGGAAATGGGCCTTAATTCGTGACTTCATCAGAAATTCAGAATTTCATCGAAAATCCATTTGAAATCGAAATTTTACTTGGAAAACTTAAAATGGCTGTATCTCCTAAACTATGCGTCCTAGAGGGAAATGGGCCTTAATTCGTGACTCCATCGAAAAATTCAGAATTTCTTGGAAAATCCATTAAAAATTGAAATTTCACTTGGAAAACTTAAAATGGCTGTATCTCCTAAACTATGCGTCCTAGAGGGAAATGGGCCTTAATTCATAACTCCATCGAAAAATTCCGAATTTCTTCGAAAATCCATTAAAAATCGAAATTTCACTTGGAAAACTTAAAATGGCTGTATCTCCTAAACTATGCGTCCTAGAGGGAAATGGGCCTTAATTCATGACTCCATCGAAAAATTCCGAATTTCTTCGAAAATCCATTAAAAATCGAAATTTCACTTGGAAAACTTAAAATGGCTGTATCTCCTAAACTATGCGTCCTAGAGGGAAATGGGCCTTAATTCATGACTCCTTCGAAAAATTCAGAATTTCTTCGAAAATCCATTAAAAATTTAAATTTCACTTGGAAAACTTAAAATGGCTGTATCTCCTAAACTATGCGTCCTAGAGGGAAATGGGCCTTAATTCGTGACTCCATTGAAAAATTCTGAATTTCTTCGAAAACCCATTAAAAATCGAAATTTCACTTGGCAAACTTAAAATGGCCGTATCTCCTAAACTATGCGTCCTAGAGGGAAATGGGCCTTAATTCGTGACTTCATCAAAAATTCAGAATTTCATCGAAAATCCATTTGAAATCGAAATTTTACTTGGAAAACTTAAAATGGCTGTATCTCCTAAACTATGCGTCCTAGAGGGAAATGGGCCTTAATTCGTGACTCCATTGAAAAATTCAGAATTTCTTCGAAAACCCATTAAAAATCGAAATTTCACTTGGAAAACTTAAAATGGCTGTATCTCCTAAACTATGCGTCCTAGAGGGAAATGGGCCTTAATTCGTGACTCCATCGAAAAATTCAGAATTTCTTGGAAAATCCATTAAAAATTGAAATTTCACTTGGAAAACTTAAAATGGCTGTATCTCCTAAACTATGCGTCCTAGAGGGAAATGGGCCTTAATTCATAACTCCATCGAAAAATTCCGAATTTCTTCGAAAATCCATTAAAAATCGAAATTTCACTTGGAAAACTTAAAATGGCTGTATCTCCTAAACTATGCGTCCTAGAGGGAAATGGGCCTTAATTCATGACTCCTTCGAAAAATTCAGAATTTCTTCGAAAATCCATTAAAAATCGAAATTTCACTTGGAAAACTTAAAATGGCTGTATCTCCTAAACTATGCGTCCTAGAGGGAAATAGGCCTTAACTCATGACTCCTTCGAAAAATTCAGAATTTTTTCGAAAATCCATTAAAGATTGAAATTTCACTTGGAAAACTTAAAATGGCTGTATCTCCTAAACTATGCGTCCTAGAGGGAAATGGGCCTTAATTCGTGACTCCATTGAAAAATTCTGAATTTCTTCGAAAACCCATTAAAAATCGAAATTTCACTTGGCAAACTTAAAATGGCTGTATCTCCTAAACTATGGGTCCTAGAGGGAAATGGGCCTTAATTCGTGACTTCATCAAAAATTCAGAATTTCATCGAAAATCCATTTGAAATCGAAATTTTACTTGGAAAACTTAAAATGGCTGTATCTCCTAAACTATGCGTCCTAGAGGGAAATGGGCCTTAATTCGTGACTCCATTGAAAAATTCCGAATTTCTTCGAAAACCCATTAAAAATCGAAATTTCACTTGGAAAACTTAAAATGGCTGTATCTCCTAAACTATGCGTCCTAGAGGGAAATGGGCCTTAATTCGTGACTCCATCGAAAAATTCAGAATTTCTTGGAAAATCCATTAAAAATTGAAATTTCACTTGGAAAACTTAAAATGGCTGTATCTCCTAAACTATGCGTCGTAGAGGGAAATGGGCCTTAATTCATAACTCCATCGAAAAATTCCGAATTTCTTCGAAAATCCATTAAAAATCGAAATTTCACTTGGAAAACTTAAAATGGCTGTATCTCCTAAACTATGCGTCCTAGAGGGAAATGGGCCTTAATTCATGACTCCTTCGAAAAATTCAGAATTTCTTCGAAAATCCATTAAAAATCGAAATTTCACTTGGAAAACTTAAAATGGCTGTATCTCCTAAACTATGCGTCCTAGAGGGAAATAGGCCTTAACTCATGACTCCTTCGAAAAATTCAGAATTTTTTCGAAAATCCATTAAAGATTGAAATTTCACTTGGAAAACTTAAAATGGCTGTATCTCCTAAACTATGCGTCCTAGAGGGAAATGGGCCTTAATTCATAACTCCATCGAAAAATTCCGAATTTCTTCGAAAATCCATTAAAAATCTAAATTTCACTTGGAAAACTTAAAATGGCTGTATCTCCTAAACTATGCGTCCTAGAGGGAAATAGGCCTTAATTCATGACTCCTTCGAAAAATTCAGAATTTTTTCGAAAATCCATTAAAAATCGAAATTTCACTTGGAAAACTTAAAATGGCTGTATCTCCTAAACTATGCGTCCTAGAGGGAAATGGGCCTTAATTCGTGACTCCATTGAAAAATTCAGAATTTCTTCGAAAACCCATTAAAAATCGAAATTTCACTTGGAAAACTTAAAATGGCTGTATCTCCTAAACTATGCGTTCTAGAGGGAAATGGGCCTTAATTCGTGACTCCATCGGAAAACTCAGAATTTCTTAAAAAATCCATTAAAAATCTAAATTTCACTTGGAAAACTTAAAATGGCTGTATCTCCTAAACTATGGGTCCTAGAGGGAAATGGGCCTTAATTCGTGACTCCATTGAAAAATTCAGAATTTCTTCGAAAATCCATTAAAAATCGAAATTTCACTTGGAAAACTTAAAATGGCTGTATCTCCTAAACTATGCGTCCTAGAAGGAAATGGGCCTTAATTCATGACTCCATTGAAAAATTCAGAATTTCTTCGAAAATCCATTAAAAATCGAAATTTCACATGTCAAACTTAAAATGGCTGTATCTCCTAAACTATGCGTCCTAGAGGGAAATGGGCCTTAATTCGTGACTCCATTGAAAAATTCCGAATTTCTTCGAAAATCCATTAAAAATTGAAATTTCACTTGGAAAACTTAAAATGGCTGTATCTCCTAAACTATGCGTCCTAGAGGGAAATGGGCCTTAATTCGTGACTTCATCAGAAATTCAGAATTTCATCGAAAATCCATTTGAAATCGAAATTTTACTTGGAAAACTTAAAATGGCTGTATCTCCTAAACTATGCGTCCTAGAGGGAAATGGGCCTTAATTCGTGACTCCATCGAAAAATTCAGAATTTCTTGGAAAATCCATTAAAAATTGAAATTTCACTTGGAAAACTTAAAATGGCTGTATCTCCTAAACTATGCGTACTAGAGGGAAATGGGCCTTAATTCATGACTCCTTCGAAAAATTCAGAATTTTTTCAAAAATCCATTAAAAATCGAAATTTCACTTGGAAAACTTAAAATGGCTGTATCTCCTAAACTATGGGTCCTAGAGGGAAATGGGCCTTAATTCGTTACTCCATTGAAAAATTCAGAATTTCTTCGAAAATCCATTAAAAATCGAAATTTCACTTGGAAAACTTAAAATGGCTGTATCTCCTAAACTATGCGTCCTAGAGGGAAATGGGCCTTAATTCATAACTCCATCGAAAAATTCCGAATTTCTTCGAAAATCCATTAAAAATCGAAATTTCACTTGGAAAACTTAAAATGGCTGTATCTCCTAAACTATGCGTCCTAGAGGGAAATGGGCCTTAATTCGTGACTCCTTCGAAAAATTCAGAATTTCTTCGAAAATCCATTAAAAATTTAAATTTCGCTTGGAAAACTTAAAATGGCTGTATCTCCTAAACTATGCGTCCTAGAGGGAAATGGGCCTTAATTCGTGACTCCATTGAAAAATTCAGAATTTCTTCGAAAACCCATTAAAAATCGAAATTTCACTTGGCAAACTTAAAATGGCTGTATCTCCTAAACTATGCGTCCTAGAGGGAAATGGGCCTTAATTCGTGACTTCATCAAAAATTCAGAATTTCATCGAAAATCCATTTGAAATCGAAATTTTACTTGGAAAACTTAAAATGGCTGTATCTCCTAAACTATGCGTCCTAGAGGGAAATGGGCCTTAATTCGTGACTCCATTGAAAAATTCAGAATTTCTTCGAAAACCCATTAAAAATCGAAATTTCACTTGGAAAACTTAAAATGGCTGTATCTCCTAAACTATGCGTCCTAGAGGGAAATGGGCCTTAATTCGTGACTCCATTGAAAAATTCAGAATTTCTTGGAAAATCCATTAAAAATTGAAATTTCACTTGGAAAACTTAAAATGGCTGTATCTCCTAAACTATGCGTCCTAGAGGGAAATGGGCCTTAATTCATAACTCCATCGAAAAATTCCGAATTTCTTCGAAAATCCATTAAAAATCGAAATTTCACTTGGAAAACTTAAAATGGCTGTATCTCCTAAACTATGCGTCCTAGAGGGAAATGGGCCTTAATTCATGACTCCTTCGAAAAATTCAGAATTTCTTCGAAAATCCATTAAAAATCGAAATTTCACTTGGAAAACTTAAAATGGCTGTATCTCCTAAACTATGCGTCCTAGAGGGAAATAGGCCTTAACTCATGACTCCTTCGAAAAATTCAGAATTTTTTCGAAAATCCATTAAAGATTGAAATTTCACTTGGAAAACTTAAAATGGCTGTATCTCCTAAACTATGCGTCCTAGAGGGAAATGGGCCTTAATTCGTGACTCCATTGAAAAATTCTGAATTTCTTCGAAAACCCATTAAAAATCGAAATTTCACTTGGCAAACTTAAAATGGCTGTATCTCCTAAACTATGGGTCCTAGAGGGAAATGGGCCTTAATTCGTGACTTCATCAAAAATTCAGAATTTCATCGAAAATCCATTTGAAATCGAAATTTTACTTGGAAAACTTAAAATGTCTGTATCTCCTAAACTATGCGTCCTAGAGGGAAATGGGCCTTAATTCGTGACTCCATTGAAAAATTCAGAATTTCTTCGAAAACCCATTAAAAATCGAAATTTCACTTGGAAAACTTAAAATGGCTGTATCTCCTAAACTATGCGTCCTAGAGGAAAATGGGCCTTAATTCGTGACTCCATCGAAAAATTCAGAATTTCTTGGAAAATCCATTAAAAATTGAAATTTCACTTGGAAAACTTAAAATGGCTGTATCTCCTAAACTATGCGTCCTAGAGGGAAATGGGCCTTAATTCATAACTCCATCGAAAAATTCCGAATTTCTTCGAAAATCCATTAAAAATCGAAATTTCACTTGGAAAACTTAAAATGGCTGTATCTCCTAAACTATGCGTCCTAGAGGGAAATGGGCCTTAATTCATGACTCCTTCGAAAAATTCAGAATTTCTTCGAAAATCCATTAAAAATCGAAATTTCACTTGGAAAACTTAAAATGGCTGTATCTCCTAAACTATGCGTCCTAGAGGGAAATAGGCCTTAACTCATGACTCCTTCGAAAAATTCAGAATTTTTTCGAAAATCCATTAAAGATTGAAATTTCACTTGGAAAACTTAAAATGGCTGTATCTCCTAAACTATGCGTCCTAGAGGGAAATGGGCCTTAATTCATAACTCCATCGAAAAATTCCGAATTTCTTCGAAAATCCATTAAAAATCTAAATTTTACTTGGAAAACTTAAAATGGCTGTATCTCCTAAACTATGCGTCCTAGAGGGAAATGGGCCTTAATTCGTGACTCCATTGAAAAATTCAGAATTTCTTCGAAAACCCATTAAAAATCGAAATTTCACTTGGAAAACTTAAAATGGCTGTATCTCCTAAACTATGCGTCGTAGAGGGAAATGGGCCTTAATTCGTGACTTCATCAGAAATTCAGAATTTCATCGAAAATCCATTTGAAATCGAAATTTTACTTGGAAAACTTAAAATGGCTGTATCTCCTAAACTATGCGTCCTAGAGGGAAATGGGCCTTAATTCGTGACTCCATTAAAAAATTCAGAATTTCTTCGAAAATCCATTAAAAATCGAAATTTCACTTGGCAAACTTAAAATGGCTGTATCTCCTAAACTATGCGTCCTAGAGGGAAATGGGCCTTAATTCGTGACTTCATCAAAAATTCAGAATTTCATCGAAAATCCATTTGAAATCGAAATTTTACTTGGAAAACTTAAAATGGCTGTATCTCCTAAACTATGCGTCCTAGAGGGAAATGGGCCTTAATTCGTGACTCCATTGAAAAATTCAGAATTTCTTCGAAAACCCATTAAAAATCGAAATTTCACTTGGAAAACTTAAAATGGCTGTATCTCCTAAACTATGCGTCCTAGAGGGAAATGGGCCTTAATTCGTGACTTCATCAGAAATTCAGAATTTCATCGAAAATCCATTTGAAATCGAAATTTTACTTGGAAAACTTAAAATGGCTGTATCTCCTAAACTATGCGTCCTAGAGGGAAATGGGCCTTAATTCGTGACTCCATTGAAAAATTCAGAATTTCTTCGAAAATCCATTAAAAATCGAAATTTCACTTGGAAAACTTAAAATGGCTGTATCTCTTAAACTATGCGTCCTAGAGGGAAATGGGCCTTAATTCGTGACTCCATTGAAAAATTCAGAATTTCTTCGAAAACCCATTAAAAATCGAAATTTCACTTGGAAAACTTAAAATGGCTGTATCTCCTAAACTATGCGTCCTAGAGGGAAATAGGCCTTAATTCATGACTCCTTCGAAAAATTCAGAATTTTTTCAAAAATCCATTAAAAATCGAAATTTCACTTGGAAAACTTAAAATGGCTGTATCTCCTAAACTATGCGTCCTAGAGGGAAATGGGCCTTAATTCGTGACTCCATCGAAAAATTCAGAATTTCTTGGAAAATCCATTAAAAATTTAAATTTCACTTGGAAAACTTAAAATGGCTGTATCTCCTAAACTATGCGTCCTAGAGGGAAATGGGCCTTAATTCATGACTCCTTCGAAAAATTCAGAATTTCTTCGAAAATCCATTAAAAATCGAAATTTCACTTGGAAAACTTAAAATGGCTGTATCTCCTAAACTATGCGTCCTAGAGGGAAATAGGCCTTAATTCATGACTCCTTCGAAAAATTCAGAATTTTTTCGAAAATCCATTAAAGATTGAAATTTCACTTGGAAAACTTAAAATGGCTGTATCTCCTAAACTATGCGTCCTAGAGGGAAATGGGCCTTAATTCGTGACTCCATCGGAAAATTCAGAATTTCTTCGAAAATCCATTAAAAATCGAAATTTCACTTGGAAAACTTAAAATGGCTGTATCTCCTAAACTATGCGTCCTAGAGGGAAATAGGCCTTAATTCATGACTCCTTCGAAAAATTCAGAATTTCTTCGAAAATCCATAAAAAATCGAAATTTCACTTGGAAAACTTAAAATGGCTGTATCTCCTAAACTATGGGTCCTAGAGGGAAATGGGCCTTAATTCGTGACTCCATTGAAAAATTCCGAATTTCTTCGAAAATCCATTAAAAATCGAAATTTCACTTGGAAAACTTAAAATGGCTGTATCTCCTAAACTATGCGTCCTAGAGGGAAATGGGCCTTAATTCGTGACTTCATCAGAAATTCAGAATTTCATCGAAAATCCATTTGAAATCGAAATTTTACTTGGAAAACTTAAAATGGCTGTATCTCTTTAACTATGCGTACTAGAGGGAAATGGGCCTTAATTTGTGACTCCATCGGAAAACTCAGAATTTCTTCGAAAATCCATTAAAAATCGAAATTTCACTTGGAAAACTTAAAATGGCTGTATCTCCTAAACTATGCGTCCTAGAGGGAAATAGGCCTTAATTCGTGACTCCATTGAAAAATTCAGAATTTCTTCGAAAATCCATTAAAAATCGAAATTTCACTTGGAAAACTTAAAATGGCTGTATCTCCTAAACTATGCGTCCTAGAGGGAAATAGGCCTTAATTCATGACTCCTTCGAAAAATTCAGAATTTCTTTGAAAATCCATTAAAAATCGAAATTTCACTTGGAAAACTTAAAATGGCTGTATCTCCTAAACTATGGGCCTTAATTCGTGACTTCATCAAAAATTCAGAATTTCATCGAAAATCCATTTGAAATCGAAATTTTACTTGGAAAACTTAAAATGGCTGTATCTCCTAAACTATGGGCCTTAATTCGTGACTTCATCAAAAATTCAGAATTTCATCGAAAATCCATTAAAAATCGAAATTTCACTTGGAAAACTTAAAATGGCTGTATCTCCTAAACTATGCGTCCTAGAGGGAAATGGGCCTTAATTCGTGACTCCATTGAAAAATTCAGTATTTCATCGAAAATCCATTTAAAATCGAAATTTCACTTGGAAAACTTAAAATGGCTGTATCTCCTAAACTATGCGTCCTAGAGGGAAATGGGCCTTAATTCATGACTCCATCGAAAAATTCAGAATTTCTTCGAAAATCCATTTAAAATCGAAATTTCACTTGGAAAACTTAAAATGGCTGTATCTCCTAAACTATGCGTCCTAGAGGGAAATGGGCCTTAATTCATGACTCCATCGAAAAATTCAGAATTTCTTTGAAAATCCATATGAAATCGAAATTTTACTTGGAAAATTTAAAATGACTGTATCTCCTAAACTATGCGTCCTAGAGGGAAATGGGCCTTAATTCATGACTCCATCGAAAAATTCAGAATTTCTTCGAAAATCCATTAAAAATCGAAATTTCACTTGGAAAATTTAAAATGACTGTATCTCCTAAACTATGCGTCCTAGAGGGAAATGGGCCTTAATTCGTGACTCCATTGAAAAATTCAGAATTTCTTCGAAAATCCATTAAAAATTGAAATTTCACTTGGAAAACTTAAAATGGGTGTATCTCCTAAACTATGCGTCCTAGAGGGAAATGGGCCTTAATTCATGACTCCATCGAAAAATTCAGAATTTCTTCGAAAATCCATTAAAAATCGAAATTTCACTTGGAAAATTTAAAATGACTGTATCTCCTAAACTATGCGTCCTAGAGGGAAATGGGCCTTAATTCATGACTCCATCGAAAAATTCAGAATTTCTTCGAAAATCCATTAAAAATCGAAATTTCACTTGGAAAACTTAAAATGGCTGTATCTCTTAAACTATGCGTCTTAGAGGGAAATGGGCCTTAATTCATGACTCCATCGAAAAATTCAGAATTTCTTCGAAAATCCATTAAAAATCGAAATTTCACTTGGAAAACTTAAAATGGCTGTATCTCCTAAACTATGCGTCCTAGAGGGAAATGGGCCTTAATTCATGCCTCCATCAAAAAATTCAGAATTTCTTCGAAAATCCATTAAAAATCGAAATTTTACTTGGAAAATTTAAAATGGCTGTATCTCCTAAACTATGCGTCCTAGAGGGAAATGGGCCTTAATTCATGACTCCATCGAAAAATTCAAAATATCATCGAAAATCGATTAAAAATCGAAATTTAACTTGGAAAATTTAAAATGGCTGTATCTCCTAAACTATGCGTCCTAGAGAGAAATGGGTCTTAATTCATGACTCCATCAAAAAATTCAGAATTTCTTCGAAAATCCATTAAAAATCTAAATTTCACTTGAAAAACTTAAAATGGCTGTATCTCCTAAACTATGCGCCCTAGAGGGAAATGGGCCTTAATTCATGACTCCATCGAAAAATTCAAAATATCATCGAAAATCGATTAAAAATCGAAATTTAACTTGGAAAATTTAAAATGGCTGTATCTCCTAAACTATGCGTCCTAGAGGGAAATGGACCTTAATTCATGACTCCATCGAAAAATTCAGAATTTCTTCGAAAATCCATTAAAAATCGAAATTTTACTTGGAAAACTTAAAATGGCTGTATCTCCTAAACTATGCGCCCTAGAGAGAAATGGGCTTTAATTCATGCCTCCATCGAAAAATTCAGATTTTCTTCGAAAATCCATTTAAAATCGAAATTTCACTTGGAGAACTTAAAATGGCTGTATCTCCTAAACTATGCGTCCTAGAGGGAAATGGGCCTTAATTCATGACTCCATCAAAAAATTCAGAATTTCTTCGAAAATCCATTAAAAATCGAAATTTCACTTGGAAAACTTAAAATGGCTGTATCTCTTAAACTATACGTCCTAGAGGGAAATGGGCCTTAATTCATGACTCCATCGAAAAATTCAGAATTTCTTCGAAAATCCATTAAAAATCGAAATTTTACTTGGAGAACTTAAAATGGCTGTATCTCCTAAACTATGCGTCCTAGAGAGAAATGGGTCTTAATTCATGACTCCATCAAAAAATTCAGAATTTCTTCGAAAATCCATTAAAAATCGAAATTTCAATTGGAAAATTTAAAATGGCTGTATCTCCTAATCTATGCGTCCTAGAGGGAAATGGGCCTTAATTCATGACTCCATCGAAAAATTCAGAATTTCTTCGAAAATCCATTAAAAATCGAAATTTCACTTGGAAAACTTAAAATGGCTGTATCTCCTAAACTATGCGTCCTAGAGGGAAATGGGCCTTAATTCATGCCTCCATCAAAAAATTCAGAATTTCTTCGAAAATCCATTAAAAATCGAAATTTTACTTGGAAAATTTAAAATGGCTGTATCTCCTAAACTATGCGTCCTAGAGGGAAATGGGCCTTAATTCATGACTCCATCGAAAAATTCAAAATATCATCGAAAATCGATTAAAAATCGAAATTTAACTTGGAAAATTTAAAATGGCTGTATCTCCTAAACTATGCGTCCTAGAGGGAAATGGACCTTAATTCATGACTCCATCGAAAAATTCAGAATTTCTTCGAAAATCCATTAAAAATCGAAATTTTACTTGGAAAACTTAAAATGGCTGTATCTCCTAAACTATGCGCCCTAGAGAGAAATGGGCTTTAATTCATGCCTCCATCGAAAAATTCAGATTTTCTTCGAAAATCCATTTAAAATCGAAATTTCACTTGGAGAACTTAAAATGGCTGTATCTCCTAAACTATGCGTCCTAGAGGGAAATGGGCCTTAATTCATGACTCCATCAAAAAATTCAGAATTTCTTCGAAAATCCATTAAAAATCGAAATTTCACTTGGAAAACTTAAAATGGCTGTATCTCTTAAACTATACGTCCTAGAGGGAAATGGGCCTTAATTCATGACTCCATCGAAAAATTCAGAATTTCTTCGAAAATCCATTAAAAATCGAAATTTTACTTGGAGAACTTAAAATGGCTGTATCTCCTAAACTATGCGTCCTAGAGAGAAATGGGTCTTAATTCATGACTCCATCAAAAAATTCAGAATTTCTTCGAAAATCCATTAAAAATCGAAATTTCAATTGGAAAATTTAAAATGGCTGTATCTCCTAATCTATGCGTCCTAGAGGGAAATGGGCCTTAATTCATGACTCCATTGAAAAATTCAGAATTTCCTGGATTTTCGGATTAAAATGGCTGTATCTCCTAAACTATGCGTCCTAGAGGGAAATGGGCCTTAATTCATGACTCCATCAAAAAATTCAGAATTTCTTCGAAAATCCATTTAAAATCGAAATTTCACTTGGAGAACTTAAAATGGTTGTATCTCCTAAACTATGCGTCCTAGAGAGAAATGGGTCTTAATTCATGACTCCATCAAAAAATTCAGAATTTCTTCCAAAATCCATTAAAAATCGAAATTTCACTTGGAAAATTTAAAATGGCTGTATCTCCTAAACTATGCGTGCTAGAGGGAAATGGGCCTTAATGCGTGACTCCATCAAAAAATTTAAAATTTCTTCGAAAATCCATTAAAAATCGAAATTTCACTTGGAAAACTTAAAATGGCTGTATCTCCTAAACTATGCGTCCTAGAGGGAAATGGGCCTTAATTCGTGACTTCATCAGAAATTCAGAATTTCATCGAAAATCCATTTGAAATCGAAATTTTACTTGGAAAACTTAAAATGGCTGTATCTCCTAAACTATGCGTCCTAGAGGGAAATGGGCCTTAATTCGTGACTTCATCAGAAATTCAGAATTTCATCGAAAATCCATTTGAAATCGAAATTTTACTTGGAAAACTTAAAATGGCTGTATCTCCTAAACTATGCGTCCTAGAGGGAAATGGGCCTTAATTCGTGACTCCATCGAAAAATTCAGAATTTCTTGGAAAATCCATTAAAAATTGAAATTTCACTTGGAAAACTTAAAATGGCTGTATCTCCTAAACTATGCGTCCTAGAGGGAAATGGGCCTTAATTCATAACTCCATCGAAAAATTCCGAATTTCTTCGAAAATCCATTAAAAATCGAAATTTCACTTGGAAAACTTAAAATGGCTGTATCTCCTAAACTATGCGTCCTAGAGGGAAATGGGCCTTAATTCATGACTCCATCGAAAAATTCCGAATTTCTTCGAAAATCCATTAAAAATCGAAATTTCACTTGGAAAACTTAAAATGGCTGTATCTCCTAAACTATGCGTCCTAGAGGGAAATGGGCCTTAATTCATGACTCCTTCGAAAAATTCAGAATTTCTTCGAAAATCCATTAAAAATTTAAATTTCACTTGGAAAACTTAAAATGGCTGTATCTCCTAAACTATGCGTCCTAGAGGGAAATGGGCCTTAATTCGTGACTCCATTGAAAAATTCTGAATTTCTTCGAAAACCCATTAAAAATCGAAATTTCACTTGGCAAACTTAAAATGGCTGTATCTCCTAAACTATGCGTCCTAGAGGGAAATGGGCCTTAATTCGTGACTTCATCAAAAATTCAGAATTTCATCGAAAATCCATTTGAAATCGAAATTTTACTTGGAAAACTTAAAATGGCTGTATCTCCTAAACTATGCGTCCTAGAGGGAAATGGGCCTTAATTCGTGACTCCATTGAAAAATTCAGAATTTCTTCGAAAACCCATTAAAAATCGAAATTTCACTTGGAAAACTTAAAATGGCTGTATCTCCTAAACTATGCGTCCTAGAGGGAAATGGGCCTTAATTCGTGACTCCATCGAAAAATTCAGAATTTCTTGGAAAATCCATTAAAAATTGAAATTTCACTTGGAAAACTTAAAATGGCTGTATCTCCTAAACTATGCGTCCTAGAGGGAAATGGGCCTTAATTCGTGACTCCATCGAAAAATTCAGAATTTCTTGGAAAATCCATTAAAAATTGAAATTTCACTTGGAAAACTTAAAATGGCTGTATCTCCTAAACTATGCGTCCTAGAGGGAAATGGGCCTTAATTCATAACTCCATCGAAAAATTCCGAATTTCTTCGAAAATCCATTAAAAATCGAAATTTCACTTGGAAAACTTAAAATGGCTGTATCTCCTAAACTATGCGTCCTAGAGGGAAATGGGCCTTAATTCATGACTCCTTCGAAAAATTCAGAATTTCTTCGAAAATCCATTAAAAATCGAAATTTCACTTGGAAAACTTAAAATGGCTGTATCTCCTAAACTATGCGTCCTAGAGGGAAATAGGCCTTAACTCATGACTCCTTCGAAAAATTCAGAATTTTTTCGAAAATCCATTAAAGATTGAAATTTCACTTGGAAAACTTAAAATGGCTGTATCTCCTAAACTATGCGTCCTAGAGGGAAATGGGCCTTAATTCGTGACTCCATTGAAAAATTCTGAATTTCTTCGAAAACCCATTAAAAATCGAAATTTCACTTGGCAAACTTAAAATGGCTGTATCTCCTAAACTATGGGTCCTAGAGGGAAATGGGCCTTAATTCGTGACTTCATCAAAAATTCAGAATTTCATCGAAAATCCATTTGAAATCGAAATTTTACTTGGAAAACTTAAAATGGCTGTATCTCCTAAACTATGCGTCCTAGAGGGAAATGGGCCTTAATTCGTGACTCCATTGAAAAATTCCGAATTTCTTCGAAAACCCATTAAAAATCGAAATTTCACTTGGAAAACTTAAAATGGCTGTATCTCCTAAACTATGCGTCCTAGAGGGAAATGGGCCTTAATTCGTGACTCCATCGAAAAATTCAGAATTTCTTGGAAAATCCATTAAAAATTGAAATTTCACTTGGAAAACTTAAAATGGCTGTATCTCCTAAACTATGCGTCGTAGAGGGAAATGGGCCTTAATTCATAACTCCATCGAAAAATTCCGAATTTCTTCGAAAATCCATTAAAAATCGAAATTTCACTTGGAAAACTTAAAATGGCTGTATCTCCTAAACTATGCGTCCTAGAGGGAAATGGGCCTTAATTCATGACTCCTTCGAAAAATTCAGAATTTCTTCGAAAATCCATTAAAAATCGAAATTTCACTTGGAAAACTTAAAATGGCTGTATCTCCTAAACTATGCGTCCTAGAGGGAAATAGGCCTTAACTCATGACTCCTTCGAAAAATTCAGAATTTTTTCGAAAATCCATTAAAGATTGAAATTTCACTTGGAAAACTTAAAATGGCTGTATCTCCTAAACTATGCGTCCTAGAGGGAAATGGGCCTTAATTCATAACTCCATCGAAAAATTCCGAATTTCTTCGAAAATCCATTAAAAATCTAAATTTCACTTGGAAAACTTAAAATGGCTGTATCTCCTAAACTATGCGTCCTAGAGGGAAATAGGCCTTAATTCATGACTCCTTCGAAAAATTCAGAATTTTTTCGAAAATCCATTAAAAATCGAAATTTCACTTGGAAAACTTAAAATGGCTGTATCTCCTAAACTATGCGTCCTAGAGGGAAATGGGCCTTAATTCGTGACTCCATTGAAAAATTCAGAATTTCTTCGAAAACCCATTAAAAATCGAAATTTCACTTGGAAAACTTAAAATGGCTGTATCTCCTAAACTATGCGTTCTAGAGGGAAATGGGCCTTAATTCGTGACTCCATCGGAAAACTCAGAATTTCTTAAAAAATCCATTAAAAATCTAAATTTCACTTGGAAAACTTAAAATGGCTGTATCTCCTAAACTATGGGTCCTAGAGGGAAATGGGCCTTAATTCGTGACTCCATTGAAAAATTCAGAATTTCTTCGAAAATCCATTAAAAATCGAAATTTCACTTGGAAAACTTAAAATGGCTGTATCTCCTAAACTATGCGTCCTAGAAGGAAATGGGCCTTAATTCATGACTCCATTGAAAAATTCAGAATTTCTTCGAAAATCCATTAAAAATCGAAATTTCACATGTCAAACTTAAAATGGCTGTATCTCCTAAACTATGCGTCCTAGAGGGAAATGGGCCTTAATTCGTGACTCCATTGAAAAATTCCGAATTTCTTCGAAAATCCATTAAAAATTGAAATTTCACTTGGAAAACTTAAAATGGCTGTATCTCCTAAACTATGCGTCCTAGAGGGAAATGGGCCTTAATTCGTGACTTCATCAGAAATTCAGAATTTCATCGAAAATCCATTTGAAATCGAAATTTTACTTGGAAAACTTAAAATGGCTGTATCTCCTAAACTATGCGTCCTAGAGGGAAATGGGCCTTAATTCGTGACTCCATCGAAAAATTCAGAATTTCTTGGAAAATCCATTAAAAATTGAAATTTCACTTGGAAAACTTAAAATGGCTGTATCTCCTAAACTATGCGTACTAGAGGGAAATGGGCCTTAATTCATGACTCCTTCGAAAAATTCAGAATTTTTTCAAAAATCCATTAAAAATCGAAATTTCACTTGGAAAACTTAAAATGGCTGTATCTCCTAAACTATGGGTCCTAGAGGGAAATGGGCCTTAATTCGTTACTCCATTGAAAAATTCAGAATTTCTTCGAAAATCCATTAAAAATCGAAATTTCACTTGGAAAACTTAAAATGGCTGTATCTCCTAAACTATGCGTCCTAGAGGGAAATGGGCCTTAATTCGTGACTCCATTGAAAAATTCAGAATTTCTTCGAAAATCCATTAAAAATTTAAATTTCGCTTGGAAAACTTAAAATGGCTGTATCTCCTAAACTATGCGTCCTAGAGGGAAATGGGCCTTAATTCGTGACTCCATCGAAAAATTCAGAATTTCTTCGAAAATCCATTAAAAATCGAAATTTCACTTGGAAAACTTAAAATGGCTGTATCTCCTAAACTATGCGTCCTAGAGGGAAATGGGCCTTAATTCATGACTCCTTCGAAAAATTCAGAATTTCTTCGAAAATCCATTAAAAATCGAAATTTCACTTGGAAAACTTAAAATGGCTGTATCTCCTAAACTATGCGTCCTAGAGGGAAATAGGCCTTAACTCATGACTCCTTCGAAAAATTCAGAATTTTTTCGAAAATCCATTAAAGATTGAAATTTCACTTGGAAAACTTAAAATGGCTGTATCTCCTAAACTATGCGTCCTAGAGGGAAATGGGCCTTAATTCGTGACTCCATTGAAAAATTCTGAATTTCTTCGAAAACCCATTAAAAATCGAAATTTCACTTGGCAAACTTAAAATGGCTGTATCTCCTAAACTATGGGTCCTAGAGGGAAATGGGCCTTAATTCGTGACTTCATCAAAAATTCAGAATTTCATCGAAAATCCATTTGAAATCGAAATTTTACTTGGAAAACTTAAAATGGCTGTATCTCCTAAACTATGCGTCCTAGAGGGAAATGGGCCTTAATTCGTGACTCCATTGAAAAATTCAGAATTTCTTCGAAAACCCATTAAAAATCGAAATTTCACTTGGAAAACTTAAAATGGCTGTATCTCCTAAACTATGCGTCCTAGAGGAAAATGGGCCTTAATTCGTGACTCCATCGAAAAATTCAGAATTTCTTGGAAAATCCATTAAAAATTGAAATTTCACTTGGAAAACTTAAAATGGCTGTATCTCCTAAACTATGCGTCCTAGAGGGAAATGGGCCTTAATTCATAACTCCATCGAAAAATTCCGAATTTCTTCGAAAATCCATTAAAAATCGAAATTTCACTTGGAAAACTTAAAATGGCTGTATCTCCTAAACTATGCGTCCTAGAGGGAAATGGGCCTTAATTCATGACTCCTTCGAAAAATTCAGAATTTCTTCGAAAATCCATTAAAAATCGAAATTTCACTTGGAAAACTTAAAATGGCTGTATCTCCTAAACTATGCGTCCTAGAGGGAAATAGGCCTTAACTCATGACTCCTTCGAAAAATTCAGAATTTTTTCGAAAATCCATTAAAGATTGAAATTTCACTTGGAAAACTTAAAATGGCTGTATCTCCTAAACTATGCGTCCTAGAGGGAAATGGGCCTTAATTCATAACTCCATCGAAAAATTCCGAATTTCTTCGAAAATCCATTAAAAATCTAAATTTTACTTGGAAAACTTAAAATGGCTGTATCTCCTAAACTATGCGTCCTAGAGGGAAATGGGCCTTAATTCGTGACTCCATTGAAAAATTCAGAATTTCTTCGAAAACCCATTAAAAATCGAAATTTCACTTGGAAAACTTAAAATGGCTGTATCTCCTAAACTATGCGTCGTAGAGGGAAATGGGCCTTAATTCGTGACTTCATCAGAAATTCAGAATTTCATCGAAAATCCATTTGAAATCGAAATTTTACTTGGAAAACTTAAAATGGCTGTATCTCCTAAACTATGCGTCCTAGAGGGAAATGGGCCTTAATTCGTGACTCCATTAAAAAATTCAGAATTTCTTCGAAAATCCATTAAAAATCGAAATTTCACTTGGCAAACTTAAAATGGCTGTATCTCCTAAACTATGCGTCCTAGAGGGAAATGGGCCTTAATTCGTGACTTCATCAAAAATTCAGAATTTCATCGAAAATCCATTTGAAATCGAAATTTTACTTGGAAAACTTAAAATGGCTGTATCTCCTAAACTATGCGTCCTAGAGGGAAATGGGCCTTAATTCGTGACTCCATTGAAAAATTCAGAATTTCTTCGAAAACCCATTAAAAATCGAAATTTCACTTGGAAAACTTAAAATGGCTGTATCTCCTAAACTATGCGTCCTAGAGGGAAATGGGCCTTAATTCGTGACTTCATCAGAAATTCAGAATTTCATCGAAAATCCATTTGAAATCGAAATTTTACTTGGAAAACTTAAAATGGCTGTATCTCCTAAACTATGCGTCCTAGAGGGAAATGGGCCTTAATTCGTGACTCCATTGAAAAATTCAGAATTTCTTCGAAAATCCATTAAAAATCGAAATTTCACTTGGAAAACTTAAAATGGCTGTATCTCTTAAACTATGCGTCCTAGAGGGAAATGGGCCTTAATTCGTGACTCCATTGAAAAATTCAGAATTTCTTCGAAAACCCATTAAAAATCGAAATTTCACTTGGAAAACTTAAAATGGCTGTATCTCCTAAACTATGCGTCCTAGAGGGAAATAGGCCTTAATTCATGACTCCTTCGAAAAATTCAGAATTTTTTCAAAAATCCATTAAAAATCGAAATTTCACTTGGAAAACTTAAAATGGCTGTATCTCCTAAACTATGCGTCCTAGAGGGAAATGGGCCTTAATTCGTGACTCCATCGAAAAATTCAGAATTTCTTGGAAAATCCATTAAAAATTGAAATTTCACTTGGAAAACTTAAAATGGCTGTATCTCCTAAACTATGCGTCCTAGAGGGAAATGGGCCTTAATTCATGACTCCTTCGAAAAATTCAGAATTTCTTCGAAAATCCATTAAAAATCGAAATTTCACTTGGAAAACTTAAAATGGCTGTATCTCCTAAACTATGCGTCCTAGAGGGAAATAGGCCTTAATTCATGACTCCTTCGAAAAATTCAGAATTTTTTCGAAAATCCATTAAAGATTGAAATTTCACTTGGAAAACTTAAAATGGCTGTATCTCCTAAACTATGCGTCCTAGAGGGAAATGGGCCTTAATTCGTGACTCCATCGGAAAATTCAGAATTTCTTCGAAAATCCATTAAAAATCGAAATTTCACTTGGAAAACTTAAAATGGCTGTATCTCCTAAACTATGCGTCCTAGAGGGAAATAGGCCTTAATTCATGACTCCTTCGAAAAATTCAGAATTTCTTCGAAAATCCATAAAAAATCGAAATTTCACTTGGAAAACTTAAAATGGCTGTATCTCCTAAACTATGGGTCCTAGAGGGAAATGGGCCTTAATTCGTGACTCCATTGAAAAATTCCGAATTTCTTCGAAAATCC
The DNA here is from genome assembly GCF_963082655.1 of Stomoxys calcitrans. NCBI lineage: Eukaryota > Metazoa > Arthropoda > Insecta > Diptera > Muscidae > Stomoxys > Stomoxys calcitrans. Next base: position 226,384,764 of record NC_081552.1, on the reverse strand, counting down.
ATTAAAAATCGAAATTTCACTTGGAAAACTTAAAATGGCTGTATCTCCTAAACTATGCGTCCTAGAGGGAAATGGGCCTTAATTCGTGACTTCATCAGAAATTCAGAATTTCATCGAAAATCCATTTGAAATCGAAATTTTACTTGGAAAACTTAAAATGGCTGTATCTCTTTAACTATGCGTACTAGAGGGAAATGGGCCTTAATTTGTGACTCCATCGGAAAACTCAGAATTTCTTCGAAAATCCATTAAAAATCGAAATTTCACTTGGAAAACTTAAAATGGCTGTATCTCCTAAACTATGCGTCCTAGAGGGAAATAGGCCTTAATTCGTGACTCCATTGAAAAATTCAGAATTTCTTCGAAAATCCATTAAAAATCGAAATTTCACTTGGAAAACTTAAAATGGCTGTATCTCCTAAACTATGCGTCCTAGAGGGAAATAGGCCTTAATTCATGACTCCTTCGAAAAATTCAGAATTTCTTTGAAAATCCATTAAAAATCGAAATTTCACTTGGAAAACTTAAAATGGCTGTATCTCCTAAACTATGGGCCTTAATTCGTGACTTCATCAAAAATTCAGAATTTCATCGAAAATCCATTTGAAATCGAAATTTTACTTGGAAAACTTAAAATGGCTGTATCTCCTAAACTATGGGCCTTAATTCGTGACTTCATCAAAAATTCAGAATTTCATCGAAAATCCATTAAAAATCGAAATTTCACTTGGAAAACTTAAAATGGCTGTATCTCCTAAACTATGCGTCCTAGAGGGAAATGGGCCTTAATTCGTGACTCCATTGAAAAATTCAGTATTTCATCGAAAATCCATTTAAAATCGAAATTTCACTTGGAAAACTTAAAATGGCTGTATCTCCTAAACTATGCGTCCTAGAGGGAAATGGGCCATAATTCGTGATTCCATAAAAAAATATATAGCCTGTTCAGAATTTCTTCGAAAATCCATTAAAACTCGAAATTTCACTTGGAAACTTAAAATGGCTGTATCTCCTAAACTATGCGTCCTAGAGGGAAATGGGCCTTAATTCGTGATTCCATAAAAAAATTCAGAATTTCTTCGAACATCCATTAAAAATTTAAATTTCATTTACAAAAAGTTTACATTTTTCTTTCATCAATTTTGATATCTCCTCTAAAATTAAATGTTGAACCACAATGCAAATTCTCTTATAAATGTGCATGAGTTTTCTTATTTCATGCACCCATACATATGTCGTTGACCATGGAGTGGCGGAAGTGCTTTCGCATTCATGGCGATAGATAAAAATGATGAACATAGTTGTGAATTTTAAAGCAATAATAGCTTTGATAAGAAGAATAAAAAAAGGATTGCTCCTGCCTGTCTGGCTGGCGGTCCTTTCATCCATTTGCCCCTGAGTCTAGGCAAAGTCAAAAGAAAAGCAAACCCTGCTTTGTATATTTCTGTGGTTTCAAATGTTTTTTGTGTGAGGTTTTTCTTTCTTTCAAGTTGTAAGTCATGATATGCCTTTATTGTTGCTGCCATTTAAGACACTGTATTCCTGTGCGCTGGGTATTTTATATATAATTCGAGGTTCGCTGCAATTTATTTAATGCATGATGAAAAAAGTGAGAGTTCAAGTTTGATTACAACAAACTCAAAGGGAATACTTTATACACTACCTAAATTTTAGATCCAACTGGAGTTTTTGGGAAAACATACCTTAAATCCTCTAGGTAGGGTCTCCTCTTTCTTCTAGCTTCCGACGATGTCTTTTGGTATTGCCAGAGGATACTTGGTATAAAACCAGAAACATTGAGATGCTTGAGATTTTCTGCAAACGAATTCGTTTAGAATATTTCTAAGTGAGCTTTCTTAGGAAAGAGATTCACAAAAATTACCATGCTCAATGCGTGGGTCAGTCTGTATACAGCTTGTAAATAGGAGATGAAGTCTCACCGGAAAAGCTATCAAAGCAATCAATGTCCCAAAGAAGCTTTAAACGCCTTTGGAAGAGAGGCTTTGAAATCATCAACAAATCCAAATACCTTAACGGACTGTGAAACTTATATCAGAATCAGCGCTGCGCAGTTGAGCAATTTTTACCCGACTCCGACTTTGGTAGGATTGCTCGAATCCGGAGTCGATTCCAAGCAAATATAGCGTTCCGAGCGCCTCGAACTTCTGCGCTCATTCTAAAATCTCTGACACCAAGTTTCGGGGTGTCTCCCACCACTTGATCTTTCCATCGGGCTTTTGGTCTTCCCGGTTTGCGTGTACCACCGTGTTTGCCTTCAAAAGACTTTTTTGCTGGAGCCTCTTCATCCATTCTGACAACATGACCTAGCCAACGCAGCCGTTGTATTTTGATACAGCTTGTGGTTCATACGTCGCCTATATTCTCCATTAACGCAAACTGGTCCATATATTTTAAGAATAATCTTTCTCGCAAATACTCCAAGTACTGTCTCATCTGCTTTCAGAAGTACTAATGCCTCAGAACCATATAACAAGAGGGGTAGTATCAGTTTCTTGTATACTGTAATCTTCATCTGGCGAACGGTTACCTTGTTTCTAAACTGCTTACTTAGTCCAAAGTAGCATCTGTTTGCCAGTATTATTCTTCGCTTTATCTCAAAACTGGTGTCATTCGTTTCGGTTACGGTGCTGAGGTAGATAAAGTTACTGACTGTCTCAAAGTTATGGTTCCCAACTTTCTCCATTTTCTCTATCCGCTCGGTTGTGCAAGGCTTTTTGGGAGTTGAAACCATCCATTTCGTCTTATCTCCATTTACTGCCAGACCCATTTTCACTGACCCTCGATTCTTTCAAAGGCTGCAATTACTACTTCCGGTGACCGACCTATGATATCGATGCCTACGGCATAGGCTAGTAGCATGTGTTCTCTTGTGAGTAATGTGCCATGTCTTTCCACATCTGCATCTCGTATAATCTTCTCCAGCAGGATATTAAAGAGATCTTACGATAGGCTGTCTCCTTGTCTGAAACCTCGTTTGGTATTAAATGGTTCGGAGAGATTCTTTCCTATTCCTACTGAGGAACGCGTATCAGCAAGTGTCATCCTGCAGAGTCTTATCAATTTTGCAGGGATACCAAACTCCGACATGGCTTGAAATATCTTTGAACGTAAAGGAGCATCGAAAGCGGCTTTGTAGTCAACAAAAAGATGGTAGGTGTTTATTTGGCATTCTCGGGTCTTTTCCAGGATTTGACGCATTGTGATTGTCGGGTCCAAAGTTGATTTGCCAGGTCTAAAGCCGCATTGATAGGGCCCAATTATCTCATTGACTTTAGGTTTTAATCTTTCACACAGTACGCTCGAGAGTATCTTGTATGCGATGGGGAGGAGACTTATTCTTCTGTAGTTGGCACATTCCGTCCTGTCTCCTTTCTTGTGTACAGGACATAGTATGCTGAGGTTCCAATCATCGGGTATGCGATATTCTAGCCAGATTGCGCAGATAAGCTAATGCATACGCCTTATCAGCGTGTCGCCTCCGGTCTTAAATAGTTCAGCGGGTAACCCGTCGGCTCCCGCTGCCTTGTTGTTCTTTAGTCGGGTAACTGCAACTTGGACCTAATTCTTGTATGCGATGGGGAGGAGACTTATTTCTCTGTAGTTGGCACATTCCATCTTGTCTCCTTTCTTGTGTACAGGACATAGTATGCTGAGGTTCCAATCATCGGGTATGCGTTCTTCTAGCCAGATTGCGCAGATAAGCTGATGCATAAGCCTCATCAGCGTGTCGCCTCCGGTCTTAAATAGTTCAACGGGTCATCCGTCGGCTCCTGCTGCCTTGTTGTTCTTAAGTCGTTTCACTGCTACCAGGACCTCATTCTGACTAGGAGGGTAACCCGGCTCCTGCTGCCTAGTTGTTCTTCAGTTGGATCACTTCTCTTTGGACCTGATTCTGACTAGGAGGTAAACATTCTATACCATCATCATTGATTGCTTCTGCGATATTCTCTTCGCCGCCAACATCGGACACTAGCAGTAGTGTAAAATTTTCTTTTCATAACCTCAGCATGCTATCTGTGTCAGTTACCAGATTTCCTTCTTTGTCTCTGCAGGGTGACCAAAGCCATCGGTTTGATGTTTAATTCTTTGATAGAATTTCCGGACTTCATTCTGATTCCTGTAGATCTCAATTCGCTCACACTCACGTCTTTCCATTTCCTTTTTCTTTCTGCGGAATAGACTTTTCTCCTCTCTCCTTTTCTCCCAATACCTCTCCTTCATCTGGCGCATTGCTACTGATTGCAGGGTTGCTCTATATGCCACATTCTTAACTTCAGTAGCATCTCGACATTCTTGGTCGTGCCATGGGTTTCTTGGAGGAGGCTTCCGGTACCGAAGTACGGATTTCGCGGCATTTTCCATGGAGTGGGCAATAGTTTGCCACTGCGCCATTATATTATCGGCTAAAGCTAGAATCATGAAATTTTGCACGAATATTGGCCTTGGGTCATAGGCACAGGATAAGACTGGATTTCGTGATATTCGTACCTTAAAAAGTACGAAATGGTACATATTTGATCAGTGCTAACGGAGAGGGCAATAATTATGTTCTTGGGCTAAAAATAAAGAGAGTCTTGAAAGGATAAGGTTTTGTAAAAAAATGTTTGGAAAATAGTACCAAAATTAGGAGAAATAGTACGTTTAGTACCGCAATTGGTACTATTTGGTACATTATTTGTTAATTGAACTAGAGCTCTGAATTTTGGAACTAAGGTAAACTATAGCAACCTTAATTGGGTGATAATAAGAGTTTTTCAAAATTTTTACATTCAGGCACTAAAAAAGTACCACAAAGGTACTAGATGGAAGAACTCTGTTCAGGGCGGGTGAATAGAGGTGGATGAGGGTGAAAATAAAAAATAGAAAAATAGTATTGATAACGGGAGGAAACGTACATATAGTACCGCTATTGGTATCATTTAGTACTTTCATTACAGATGGAGCTAGAGGTCTGAATGTATGATGGGTGACTAAAAGATCTTGTCACGATTCGTACATTTGGGTACCATTTAGTACTTTATTTACAGATTGAGCTACAGGTCTGAAATTTGGCATGCAGGAACAACTAGGAAAAATATGATGAGTGACCATGATCTTTTTACAATTCATACATTTTGTTACCAATATAGGTACCATTTGGTACCAATATTGGTGCCAGATGGAGCTAGAAGACTGAAGGTAAAACTTAGAAATGTATGATGCCCAACTAAATGATTTTTTTCACAATTCCAACATATTGGTACCAAAATTGGTACCATTTGGTACCAAAATTGGTACCATTTGGTACCAGAATTGGTACCATTTGGTACTTTCTTTGTAAATTGAGCTAGAGGTCTGGAATTTGGGATGTGGGTACCATTTAGAAATATATGATGGGTAACTAAATGTTCTATTAAAATTTCGTACATTTTGGTACCATTTGGTACTTGCTGTTCAGATGGAGCGAGAGGTCCGAAACTTGGGAAGTGGTACATTTAAGTACCAAAATTGATACCATTTTATACATTCTATTCAGATGGATCTTGGCATAATGGGTCGCTAAATGATCTATTCACCATTCGCACATTTTTGGGTACCAAAATTTGTACCATTTGGTACTTCCTTCATAGATGAAGCTAGAAGTCTGAAATCTAACATGTAGATACAACTTCGAAATATATGATATAGTGGTTAAATGATCTATTAAAAATTCATACATTTTGGTACCAAAATTGGTACCATTTGGTACTCTCTTTGCATATGGAGCTAGAGGTCTGAAATTTGGCATGTAGGTACAAGAAGGAAATATACAATCAGTAACTACATGATCCATACAAAATTCGAACATTATGGTATCATAAAGTGCAAAATAGGTACTAAAACATACAAAATGGTACTTTCTTTAAAAATTAAGCTAAAGCGCTCAAAATTGGGATTCATTTATACCATAACAATAGATTTCGTCCAACTGTCAAAATAACGATAGCGGCCGAACGGGTGAAGCTAGCCGCTTGAAATCTTGCACAGACACTTTTTATAGATGTAGGTAATTGGAGATTGCTAAATGGGCCATATTGGTTCAGATTTGGATATAGCTCCCATATAAACCTATCTCCCGATTTGACTTCTTGAGCGCCCTGGAAATCGCAATTTTCATCCGATGTGGCTGAAATTGCGCATGAAGTGTTCTATTACGACTTTCAACTACTGTGCTAAGTACAGTTCAAATCGGTCTATAACCTGGTATAGGTCCCATATAAACCGATCTCCTGATTTGATTTCTTGAGTCCTTACAAGCCCCAATTTTTGTCCGATTTGGTTGAAATTGAACATGCAGTGCTTTGTTACGACTTCCAACAACTGTACTGATTACTATCCGAATCGGTTTATAACCTGATATAGCTCCCATATAAACCGATCTCTCGATCTACCTTGTTCGGTTCCTAGACGAATTGATTTTTGCTGTTTTGACAATTAATTATACCCTACACCACCACTGTGGTACAGGGTATTATAGACTTGTGCATTTGTTTGCAACGCTAAGAAGGAGAAGAACTAGACCCACTAGATAGGTATACGGATCGGCTTAGAATCACTTCCTAATTCGATTTAGCTATGTCCGTCTGTCCGTCTGTCAGTCCATGTATTCTTGTAATCAAGGTACAGGTCGCATTTGTTGTCCGATTTTCACAAAATTTTGCATAAGTGTCTTTTTTAGTCCAAGGACGAACGGTATTGATATTTTAAAAAAATCGGTCCAGATTTAGATATAGTTCCCATATATATCGTTCATCCGATATGCCCTTTTAAAGCTGTAGAAGCCACTATTTTAGTCCGATCCTTACAAAATTTGGCACGAAATGCTTTTTGTGACGTCCCAATATGTGTGCAAAATTTCATGTAAATCGGTTCAGATTTAGATATAGCTCCCATATATAACTTTCGTCCGATATGACCTATTAAGGCTGTAGAAGGCACAATTTTGGTCCGATGTTAACAAAATTTGGCATGGAGCGTTTTATTCAACATCCTCATATGTGTGCAGAGTTTCATAAAAATCGGTCCAGATTTATACATAGCTCCCATATATAACTTTCATCCGATATGGTCTGTTAAGGCTGCAGCAGGCACAATTTTGGTCCGATCTTTACAAAATTTGGCATGGAGCGTTTTATTCAACATCCTCATATTTGTGCAAAGATCCATAAAAATCGGTCCAGATTTAGATATAGCTCCCATATATATTTTTCAACCGATATGGCCTTTCAGGCTTCAGAAGCCACAATTTAAGTCCGATCTTTACAAAATTTAGCACGAAGTGTTTTTTTTAACGACTTAAAATGTTTGCAAAATTTTATTGAAATCGGTCCAGATTTAGATATAGCTCCCATATATATCTTTCATCCGATATGCCCTTTTAAGGCTGTAGGAGCCACAATTTTGGTGCGATCTCTACCAAATTTGGCACGAAATGCTTTTTGTGACGTCCCAATATGTGTGCAAAATTTCATCATAATCGGATCAGTTTTATATATAGCTCCCATATATATCTTTCATCTGATATGACCTTTTAAGGCTTTAGAAGCCACAATTTTGGTCTGATCTTTACAAAATTTGGCATGAAGTGCTTTTTTCGACGTCCCAATATGTGTGCAAAATTTCATCTAAATCGGTTCAGATTTATGTATAGCTCCCATATATATCTTTCATCCGATATGGTCTTTTAAGGCTTTAGAAGCCACAATTTTGGTCCGATCTTTACAAAATTTGGCATGGGCCGTTTTATTCAATGTCCTCATAGGTGTGCAAAGTTTCATAAAAATCGGTCAAAATTTAGATATAGCTCCCATATATATATTTTTCATCCGATATGCCCTTTTAAGGATTTAGAAGCCACAATTTTGGTTCGATCTCTACAAAATTTTTCATGAGATGGTTTAATTGACATTCCAATACGTGTGCAAAATTTCATCAGAATCGAATCAGATTTAGATAAAACTCCCACATATATCTTTTATGCGTTTCGACTTTAAAGGCTGTAGAAGCCACAACTTTCGTACCATCGTTTTTTTTTTCTTTATCGGTGGTTGTTTAACCCATATTTCCAGTAGTTTGAAATTTAATTTCGTTCAAACTCTCACCACTTAAGTAGGGCTTTCAAAATGTCGCCTTAAGTCTTTAACATTGGGGTGCAACTTGAATTTCTTTCTAGAGTGCCAAAGTCGTATGACTTGTTTAGCATTTACTCTGGTCGGCTTAAGAGTAGTAGTGTAGTAGGATATGTTGATGGCGTGAATTTATTTTCATCAGCAGCAAATTGCATCAGTTTTTCTTTACTTTTTTCTTTTTTGTGTTTTTTTTTTTTTTTTTTGTTTATTGTTGTAGTATTTCGCATTGTTCGCAGATATTTTCCGTGGTTTGTGTTTCGTTTATAACTTTTTGCACTTTTGCTTGTTGTCCTCTCTGACAATTTGCTTCGTTTTTGTATTGCCATCTATTGTTCTTATTTGGCTATGGTTAGTACATGGTATATGTTTTTTGGTTGAAGTAATTTCTAGCTCCTGTTGCTGATGGTGTTGTTGCAACAGCAACAACTACAACTACAACAATTTACTTCCGACATTTTGAATTAAAGTGTTGGTGCTGTCTGTTATGGCTTGCGTTCTTGCTTTCTTTTGACTTTTTGGGCCTTCAAGATGTTGTGGTCGTCAGCACTACTCAATTACTTTTACTGCACTCTCACACTCACACTCACTCCCTTTTGGTTGATGTTAGTGTCAAGACACTGTGTTTAAATACAGCCACCAACCTTCCACCCTTTTTCATATAGCAGTAAAGATACGCTCTATACATAGTTTTAAGTTTCACGCCTAAAAATATGCCTTAGACTCTTAAACACCATAACGTCAGTAACAGTGGTGCCAATAAAATAAACCAATTCACTCTTGCGGTTGTGTTCACATGATTTTTTAAAGAAAAGTTTCAGATTAACTAGAACCCACAAGCATTTGAAAGTAGTGCGCGTGGGTTATTGGGAAAATATTGTTGCGTAGTTAGTTGCGTAGTTATAACAGCCTTCCAAAACAAGAATGACAAAAGTGATAGGGTTTGGGCCAAATTTTAGTCAAATCAGGTGAAAATGTAGGCTTCTTAGGGCTCAAGAAGTCTCCTTCTTACACTGCAAGACTGTTGGTGACCTTACCCTGCAGGTTGTTATTGCCCTTATGGCAATTTTACTGTCGGTAAAGATGTTCACACTCGACGTCCTCGCGTTAGCACCACACCATTTCACGCATTCCGTGATCGCCCGGATCTCCGCCTGCAGGACCGTATTATGGTCAGGCAGTCTAAAACAGATCTCAGTCCCAGGGTTCTCAATTTAAACCCCCAGGACTACTCTGTCCTCTAGCTTTGATCCATTCCAGATGGCAATACTAGGCTTCGGTCAATCCAAGACTGTGCCGATGGCAGCAGTGCCTCGCACTCGACCTCAAGGTTCATCTCAGGTAACCGATCGGAAACCTCTTCCCTTCCTTCCAGGTTTCCTATCTTCGATTATACCGCGTTGGTATGAGACCTTTGCTACTTGGTTTCTAACATGCTCAAGTTACCCAAAGAAATAGTTTTACACAAAAAAGGAATGTGGTAGCACTCGTGCCAGCTACCCTGTTTGTATATTACAATCGAAATGTACCAAAATTTTATGTAAGACAATATGTAAATTTGTTTTAGTGGAGGCAACCGTGGCGCAGAGGTTGGCATGTGCGACTATGACGCCGAACGCCTGGGTTCAAATCCCGGTGTGAACATCGGAAAATTGTTCAGCGATGGTTATACCACTAACATGCACTTTGCCATCTAAAAACTTCTCCCCAAAGAAGTGTCGGTCTACCCCGAGCCGCTCGAACTCGGCTATAAAAAGGAGGTGACTTAATATTGAGCTTAAACTTCCATAGGACTGTACTCATTGATATGAGAGAGCCATCTAAAAACTTCTCCCCAAAGAAGTGTCGCTCTGTCCTTATCATTGAGCTTAAAATTTTATAGGACTGTACTCACTGATATGAGAGAGCCATCTAAATACTTCTCCCCAAAGAAGTGTCGCTCTGCCCCACGCCATTCGAACTCGGCCATAAAAAAGGAGGTCCCTTATCATTGAGCTTAAACTTTTATAGGACTGTACTCACAGATATGAGAGAAGTACGTACCCACATTCGTTTAATCGAATGTCCATGGACAAATTTGCATTTTAAGGTTTTTCCTAGTAAATGCCATATTCTTTGGAAATTCCTATGCCCCAAACTCTCGACCTTCTATTTAAACATTGTTTCACCACACTTGCTAACTTCGATCGATCAATTTATGACTTAATTATGAACCAGCTCTTAAAGATGAATTGTAATGAAAACCCCAACATACAGAGCAAATATTTGTCACCTCTTTAAACGTAATTATTGTCCAAGTCATTCCAATGTTGTCCAGAAAACATTCCACAACTCACTCTGGCTGAGCCTCCACACAATGTCCGTTTGGTCAACTAAAATTTTATTTGCAGAATGCAAATTAAATTCGTTTTTGACTTGGGGGTGGGGGCAGACAGTCAACAAAAGGACATTAGCCAAGGCAAATGAAACCAGCAGAAATGACTTTGTCTATTGCTCCTCACATTCAATTAAAACATTTGCCAATCATCATTCATTTATGACTCCATAGACTAATTGTGATTGATGTGATCAAATAAATGCCAGTGATTTGTATGCCAATCTTATATTGTCCTCATATTCAAAGAGGGCAGGTATTGAATTTTAAGACTTCAGTATATTTTTAAAAGGATTTTTTGCAAGAGAATATCATTTAAATCAAACAAACAATAAAGGATTACAGGATATGAGAAAATGGGTAGTTGCTTGCATTAAGGGTTGCCAATATTGCAAAATTTTGCCCATGAAAATTCCACTAAGGAACTGGGGAAAACTTCTCCCATATCAATGAGTGCAGTCCGATTCAAGTTGAAGCTCAATGATAAGGGGCCTCCTTTTTATAGCCGATTCCGAATGGCATGGCGCCGTGCGACACCTCTTTGGAGAGAGGTTTTACATGGCATAGTACCTCACAAATGTTGCCAGCATTAGGAGGGGAAAAACCTCCGATGAAAATTTTGTCTGATGGTCTCGGCAGGATTCGTTCCCAGGCGTTCAGCTTTATAGGAGGACATGCTAACATCTGCCCTATGGTGGCCTTCTTCTTTAACGCTCTTATACCATTTATTTGAGACCTATATTGCAAAGGTCCCATTTTAGAGGAGTTTTTAGATGGGGACATTTCGCCCTAAATGTGGATATCGAGATCGTGTTATTGAAGCGCAAAGGCAGGCAAGTCCACCAATGGTGCTAGAAGCGCGGGTTCAAAGGCTGGCGAGAACAAGGAAACATTATGGAGGAGTTTTGGGGTTAGGGCGACTTCCTGGATACTTAGACCCAATTTTTAATATCATATTCTACTCTTCAATACCTTTCATTTGATACCCATAGTGTCCTTATCGGTCCACTTTTGATTTTGGATGGTGTTTTTGGGGTAATGGGGGAAGGTCCACCTCCTATCAACAAATTACAAAGCATATTCCTTCTTCCTAACCATATTCGTAATCTACTCCCGAATACCATTCATTTGAGCCCGATAGCCCGAGCTCGTTCAATAAACCTATTTTAGAGGGTTTTTGGGGGTTGGGGTCGACCCCCCAGTTACTTGGACCCAATGTTTAATCTGAAATTCGTAATCTACTCCTGAACACCTTTCATTTGAGACCCATATTGTGCCGATCGGAACTCTTATTTTTGGGTGGTACTTTTGGGTTAAGGGGGAGGGTCCGCTCCCCCTTCCCGTATGAAAAAGTTATTTAGCCTATGTTTCCTTCCAGACAAACCTATACAATCTGAGAAAATTTTAAGGTACTCCATCGGTTCAGCCGTTTTTGAGTCTATACGGAACAAAGAAACACACAAACAAACACAAATTGATTTCTATACCCTCCACCATAGGATGGGGGTATACTAACTTCGTCATTCTGGGTGTAACTTCTCGAAATATTCGTCTGAGACCCCATAAAGTAAATATATATTCTTGATCGTCGGTCGGTTGGGATTGTAAATGGGCCATATCGGTCCATGTTTTGTTATAGCTGTCCTTCAAATCGATCTCGGATCTTGACTTCTTGAGTCACTAGAGGGCGTAATTCTTATCAGATTTGGCTGATTAATTTTCAGCTATATCAGGTTTTGAACCGATTTGAACCAAAGTTAGAACAGTTTTGGAAATCATAGTGAAACACGTCGTGCAAAATTTCATTCCAATCGGTTAAGAATTGTGCCCTCTGGAAGCTCAAGAAGGCAAGACCCAAGATCGGTTTATATGGCAGCTATATCAGGTTCTGGACCGAGTTGAACCATACTTGGCACAGTTGTTGGAAGTCATAGCAAAACACGTTGTGCAAAAATTTCATTCCAATCGGATAAGAATTGTGCCCTCTACAGGCTCAAGAAACCAAGAAACAAGATCGGTGTAAACGGCAGCTATATCACGTTATGGATCGATTTGAACCATACTTGGAACAGTTGTTGGAAGTCATAGCAAAACACCCCCATGGCTTGTAGCCTTCACTCCTAGAAAACCTCGCAGTACCACGCTTTTTCCTGTATCCATTGCCATGTTAGTGATCCGGCAATGTTAAGGGCAATCATCGACCCTATTAACAGATTGCGGTCATACGTTTTCAGCCACAGAATAAGGCTTGACCTCCGTCTAAAACCATGTTCCTGCAAAATTTCGGCAAAAAAAAGATGGAGGTATGATGCTAACGACAAATGGCATTTTGACAACGAATGGCAAAAGTTGAGGTAGAAGGTATGCTGGCAACAACTCTCAGGCATTGCAAACAGAGTTGTCGTTTATGAAATGTAACTAAAATTTCAAGGCAACTCTGTTTGCAATGCCTGAGAGTTGTTGCCAGCATACCTTCTACCTCAACTTTTGCCATTGGTTGTCATAATGCCATTTGTCGTTAGCATCATACCTCTTTGTTGCATCCATCTTCCAGCACTCCACCATTGTTTTCTGTGTTTAATCGATTTTTGGGTGTATGTGTGTGTGTGTGTGTGGAGTGTGTGAGTTTCGTTGTGCAGTTTGGATTGTATTCGAATAAATCCCGATTAAATCTTGCGTTGTTATCGTTTTTTTTTGCGTTTTTGGTTTAACTGTTGATTGTTCGTTTGTGTAATACCTTTGAAGAGGGCATTTTCACATTGTTCTGTAATACCTGCTTCGTCACAGATCATTCTACGCTTCCCCCCAGTTTGGAGCGAGTATCATGGCACATATATTGTCGGCAAAGTGCAATTGGTTACGTAGCAAGTTTTTGTTTGTTTTTTTTTTTTTTTTTGTCCTGCTCCCCATCATCGTTAATTCAAAAAATCCAATTAAATTTAATTCTTCTTGTGAATGGCTTAACTGCTTAAATACTGGTGGTTTTACACAAATTCGAGCTCAAAAAATGCGCATGTATATGGATGTGACTGGAAATGTGCAACAACGGTTTAATCTAAATGATGGAAGAGCTGCATTGAAATGGGGGGGGGGATATAAAATACAGTTAAATAAAATGAAAATCGAAAAATTGAGTAAATTTTATAATAACACTAGCCGAACCGGGCCCACTCCGCTGTGCCTTCTTTAATGCTCTTATAGTTTCCATATGAACCTTAGGGGTTTTGGGGGATTTTTAGAGTCGGGCATTTGACGCCGATTGTGGATATCGAATTCATGCCCCCGAAGCGCAGATGCTAGCATGTCCTCCTTTCACGCTGAACGCCTGGATTCGAATACTGGCGAAAACTTCGGAAAATTTTTTCATCGCTAGGGATGAAATGCCGGCGAAATTTGTGAGGTACTATGCCATGCATAGAAGTCATGTAGAAACTTCTCCCCCAAGAGGTGGAGCACTACGAGACGCCGTTAGAACGCGACTATAAAAGAAAGCCCCTTAAATTTGAATCGGACAGCACTCATTGATATTTGAGAAGTTTGTCCCTGTCTCTTAACGGAATGTTTACACAGAAAAAGAAACATCAAAAAATTTGGGGGGTGGGGGGGGGTACTCAAACTCTACCAACTGTAAAAATGTCATACAAATAGGTTCAGCCGTTTTCGAGTCTATACGAAACAGACAAACAAACAAGTAAAAGCGTGCTAAGTTCGGCAGGGCCGAATCTTATATACCCTCCACCATCGATCGCATTTGTCGAATTCTTCTTCTTAGGCAAAACAAGTAAAAAGGCGTTAAGTTCGGCCGGGCCGAACTTTGGATACCCACCACCTCGGGTATATATGTAAATCACCTTCCATCAAAATCCAGTGAAAATTCCATGCCGTTTGTCCCATAGCAGTTAAATCGCAATATGTTCCGATTTGGATCAAATACTAATAAGTACAAGTCATTGTTCCATTGTATATAACAAAATATTGGGCCGAACTATATACGACACGGTTGTCGAAAAGCATAATATAAGTCAGTATGTCAAATTTCAGTGCCATCGGATTAAAAATGCGCCTTTTATGCACCAAGACTTCAAATCGAGAGATCGGTCTATATGGCAGCTATATGCAAATCTTGATCGATCTAGACCAAATTGCAGAAATATGTGGAGGGGCTTAACTTAACTCTTTGTCCCAAATTTCGGCAACATCGGACAATAAATGCGCTTTTTATGGCCCCAAAACCTAAAACTGAGAGATCGGTCTATATGGCAGCTATATTCAAATCTGGACTGATCTAAGCCAAATTGATGGAGAATGTTCAAGGGCCTAACACAACTCACTGCTCCAAATTTCCGCAAAATCGGATAATAAATGTGGCTTTTATGGGCCTAAGATACTTAATTGAAGGATCGGTCTATATGGCAGCTATATCCAAATTTGGACCGATCTGGACCAAATTGACTAAGGATGTCGAAGGGCTCAACGCAACTCACTGCCCCAAATTTCCGCAAAATCGGATAATAAATGTGGCTTTTATGGGCCTAAAACCCTAAATCAGAGGATCGGTCTATATGGCAGCTATATCTAAATCTGAACCGATCTGAGCCATATCAACGGAGGATATCGAAGGACGTAAGACAACGCTCTGTCCCAAATTTCAGCAAAATTGGATAATAAATGTAGTTTTTATGGGCCTATCACCCTAAATCGGAGGATCGGTCTATATGGCAGCTATATCCCAATCAGAACCGATCTGGGCCAAATTGACGAAGGACGTTGGAGGGTCTAACACAACTCACTGTCCCAAATTTCAGCAAGATCGGATAATAAAAGTGGCTTTTATGGCCTTAGACCCTAAATTGGAGGTAAATTGGAGGATCAGTCTATATAGCAGCTATATCCAAATCTGAACCGTTCTGAACCATATTAACGGAACCAGTCGAAGGGCCTAAGAAAACTCACTGTTCCAAATTTCAGTAAAATCGGATAATGAATGTGGCTTTTATGGGCCTAAGACCCTAAATTGGAGGATTGGTCTATATGGCAGCTATATCTAAATCTGAACCGATCTGAGCCCTATTAACGGAGGATGTCGAAGGGCCTAACACAACTCACTGTCCCAAATTTCAGCAAAATCGGATAATAAATGTGGCTTTTATTGGCCTAAGACCCTAAATGGCGGATCGGTCTATATGGGGGCTATATCAAGATATAGTCCGATATAGCCCATCTTCGACCTTAACCTGCTTATGGACAAAAAAAGAATCTGTGCAAAGTTTCAGCTCAATATCTCTATTTTTGAAGACTGTAGCGTGATTTCAACAGACAGACGGACGGACATGGCTAGATCGACTTAAAATGTCACGACGATCTAGAATATATAGACTTTATGGGGTCTCAGGCGAATATTTCGAGTAGTTACAAACAGAATGACGAAATTAGTATATACCCATCCTATGGTGGGGTATAATAAACACACTAAGCGGGTATAATAAACACACAAAGCGCAACAATTTCATTTTTATACCCACCATCGAAGGATGGCGGTATATTCATTTTGTCATTCCGTTTGCAACACATCGAAATATCCATTTCCGACCCTATAAAGTATATAAATTCTTGATCAGCGTAAAAATCTAAGACGATCTTGCCAGCTCTGTCCGTCTGTCTGCTGAAATCACGCTACTGTCTTTAAAAAAAAATTTTATTTTATTTTAAAAATAGAGGTATTGAGCTGAAACTTTGGACAGATTCTTTTTTTTGTCCATTAGCAGGTTAAGTTCGAAGATGGGCTATATCGGACTTTATCTTGATATAGCCCCCATGTAGACCAATCCGGCGATTTAGGGTCTTAGGCCCATAAAAGCCACATTTGTTATCCGATTTTGCTGAAATTTGGGACAGTAAGTTGTGTTAGGCCCTTTGACATCCTCCGTCAATTTGGCTCAGATCGGTCCAGATTTGGATATAGCTGCCATATAGACCGATCCTCCGATTTAGGATCTAAGACCCATAAAAGGCGCATTTATTGACCGATGTAACCGAAATTTGAGACAGAGAGTTAAATTAAGCCCCTCCACATATTTCTGCAATTTGGTCTAGATCGATTAAGATTTGCATATAGTTGCCCGATATCGCGATGTTAAGTCTTGGCCCCAAAAAAGGCGCATTTATAATCCGATTTAACTGAAATGACTTATGATAGGCTTTTCGACATCCATGTTGTATATGGTTCAGATAGGTTTATTTTTAGATATAGACCAATATTTTCTTATACACCATTGAACAATGACTTGTACTCATTAGGATTTGGTCCATATCGGATCATCATATCCATATAACTGCTATGGGACATAAGGTATGCAATTTTCACCGAATCTTGATGAAAGGTGCTTTACATAAATACCCGAGGTGGTGGGTATCCAAAGTTCGGCCGGGCCGAACTTAACGCCTTTTTACTTGTTATATAATAGATGAGGCTCTCTGATGGTTTCTGATTTGCACATTATAGAAAGGTTAGCTTAAAGTTATCTAATCACAACAGTACCTTTCGTTAATTTTTAGAACTTTTTGTTGAACTCAATAATATCAACAACATTTGAGATACAACTTTTAAACGAGTTTTTGTTATGACTAACATTTATCCAATTAAATTTTGGCAGATTCTAAATGAAATCAAAACAACACATAAGCAGGTTTAAGTTCATTGTGTTGTTCCGATTATTTACCATAAAATTATCGTAAATGGGTCACCAAGGAAATCAAAACATACGTTATATGCACATGCTTGCTTATAAATTCTTTTACGGCAGAACTATCTGCATAAATCGTCAAATGACAAGACGCAAGCTAACATTACCTCTAGTTAAAACCAGCAAAAGTCGGGCGAAACCGACTATATAATACTCTACAACACCGAGTCTAATATGTTGACATCTAGTCAGACTTTAATTTTGTATAACTATTGAAATATTGAAAAGAATCTTGTGCCATTTTCTTACGATAGGACCAAATACTGCAGTAGTGGTCCCTCGGCTAAACAGAAGAAAGACGGATTGGCATAAATTTCGGCACAAATTTTGCACGTCTTTCCCTTCTAGACCAGAAAAGGAAGTGGAACTACGGAGGATATAGACATAGTGTGGTCAAGCGGATCACAAAGGCCCTGAATGTCTCGCTTGTGTCAGCATGTCCTAGTGCCAAGCCAAGGGACAAACAGCGACCGCCATCTGAGGCCTCTAGGCTAAGGAAGATTTTGTCCTGGACACCTATTACGATAGGGTATATTCAGATGTCAGAGGATGTATGGACAATGTCTAGTGAGGAAACACTAGAACTACTCGCTGATACACATATCCCGGGAAATTCTCCAACGAACAACAGGTTATTGGGGAAATTGTGTCTGATCAGAAAATCCTTTGGGCGATAAAAAGTTTTGACTCCTTTAAGTCAAAAAGGCCCTGACGATGTATCACCGGTGTAATTACTAGCTGTGTTTGATAGACTGCCTCCTTGGCTTAAGGAGATATACTCTGATTGTATCAGAATGTCATATATACCTATGGGAGGGAGGGATACAAACGTCATTTTCATTTTGATAGCAGGAAATCCTTACCCAACTAAGGCGAAAGATTTTCGTCCTATTAATCTGTCATCCTTTATGCTGAAGACTCTTGAGAGGTTGATAGAAACATATCTTATGGCAAAGATCCCTGGAGATCGCCTGGGATTCGCATCAGCATGCATATAGTAAGGGCAAGTCCACTGAAACAGCCCTTCATGACCTAGTCGGCTACATAGAGGGTTCTCTCTTTGTCAAGGAATATACAATGAGAGCGTTTCTTGGCATTAAAGGTGCTTTAATAATGTAGAACCGACGTCTATCACGAAGGAGTTGGAGTTTCTAGGTATCAACTCTACCGTAAAAGATGCATTACGGCAGACTTGGTATCTATGGATCTAAAAAGATGGGTCAACAGAGGAACACCTCGAGGAGGTGTACTCCCCTACCTTGGAATATAGAAAAAGGTGTCAAAGTGGTCGCGTATGCTGTTGACGTGGCAATTGCGGTTAGGGGAAAGTTCCCCAGCACTCTAAGAGATGTACTTCAGGAAGCTCTGCATGCAACAGTATCAAAGTGGTCTAGGTATAACTCCGTACAAGACAGAGGTAGTTCTTTTCAGCAGGAGATACAAGTTGCCTACAGTGGAACCTGTCTCCTTGAAAGGAGAGAATGTTCCATTTGCGGAAAGCGCAAAATACCTGGGTGTTTTGTTGGACAAGAAATTGAACTTCAAATCCAACATTTTGGAAAGGGCAAGAAAGGCAACTCTTGCCCTACATGCCTGCCATTGGCAAAAGTTGGGGGTTTTGACCGCGTATCATGCATTGTGTATATACTGCAGTTGTCATACCTGTAATGCTATATGGTGTTGTGGTCTGATGAACGTCGCTTCAAAAGTCCACCTTCTGCTCAATACTCAACCGGATCCAGGGGATGGCTTGTTTGTGCTTCACACTCGCACTGACGACGACACCATCTGACGCACTAAATTTAATGCTACATCTTATGCCTCTGGACATTGGACGAATTGCAGCGATCACTGCCGTGAGGTTAAGGCAAGTTTCTCATTGGTCATATGGCGGCTACGGACAATATCCGATGTTCGACCCAGTGTGGACTACACCCTATCTGAGCCGCTGTTTGATAAAAATTACTGTACCACCATTCCTGGTAGAACCAATTGGAACTACGATATCCCTGGTAACAGAAGTTACATAGACTTCTATACGGATGGTTCCAAACTAAATGATCAGGTGGGCTTTGGGGTGTACTCTAAAGATCAAGAACTGGCCATATCGAAAAGGTTATCCGACCACTGCAATGTGTATCAAGCGGAGATCCTTGGAATTATGAAAGTGGTGGAATGGCTAAGATATAATGTCATAACAACCATTGGCATAAATATCTTCTCAGACAGCCAGGCAGCCATTAAATCCCTCGAGAACGTATTTCTGAACACAAATACCGCCTTCGACTGTCGCAGATCTCTCAACGAGATGGCTGAACAGTTCAAATGCATCTGTTCTGGGTGCCGGGCAACAGAGATATCCCAGGGAATTGTAAAGGGAGCGAGCTTGCGAGACTAGGAACTAATCTACACATTCCAGGGATACTGGAATCTGTGGGTATGCCTCAACTTTTCAGGACCAGGCCCGAAGGACAACGAATGATAATTCGAATCCTATTGAAAATATCCGAAAAAATGTTCAGCGGTATTTATCTCCTCCTTATGCTGACGACATCTGTGAGATGAAACTTCTCCCCAAAGAGGTGTTGCGCTGCGGCACGCAGTTCGGACTCGGATATAAAAGGGAGACCCTTCGCATTGAGCTTAAAATTTGAATCGGACAGCACGAAGTGATATGTTAGAAGTTTGCCCCAGATCCTAAGAGGAATTTTCATGGGCAAATTTGCATTTGCATTGGATTTGTTTTGGTCTAATAACTTTATCCTCACTTTAGCCGGGCACAACATAGACGTGGCTTTGATTCAGGAGCCATGGATCAACGGAGACAGCATCAAGGGGCTCGACGATAATGAATATAATTTGATTTTCAAAAAGGATAGAGTATTTAATATAAGAGCTGTATAATGACGAAAAAGTATATGTCGTGTTTTATTCTTAATCACTTCTGCTGCAGGGATCAGACTGTTGTGTCCTTGTCGCATGGTGACAAGGTACTCAGTATCTTCTCTGCATATTTGCCTCACTATGATCGAATGCCACCTCCTTCAGTGGTGAGGTTCCCTGTAAATTATTGTAAGGAAAGGAATAACGATCTTATACTGGGCTGTGACGACAACGCTCACCAGGATCTCTGGGGTAGTACGGACATGAACCTAAGAGGGGAAAGTGTTTTGGAGTTTATTTTGTAGATGCCACCTTTGAGATTTCTAATAGGAAGGAGGTTTTAGACCTTACCTTAGGCAACATTCAGGGGTATTCGATCTCTGGGTGGTTGGGAGGCGAGCTTTTCGGTCATAGGTACATATACTTCGAGTTAAAAGAGTTTGAACTACAGGCTATTGAGCCCTTCAGGAACCCTAGGCGGACGAACTGGGAGAAATTTAAGGCTCGTTACTCTCCGGAGGAGATTTCGGATACTTGGTCCAGACCATGGAGGTTGGGCTGATATCCGCCAATAAGGTGGCTTGTCCGGCCTCCTGGCCTAGGATGAGGAAGGACAAAAGATGGTGGAACAAGGATCTCAGGATACTCCAAAAGGATGCCAGAAAGGCATTCAATGTCGCGGTGGTGGTAGCAGGGAGCTATGGGATGTATACGGGGAGAAACTATGGAATTGAGAAGGTCCAAAAGAAAGGACTTTGTAAGGCTAATAGAGGAGTTGTCGAGGCAACATTCTAGGCTTAGGAAATTGATGGCAAACGACGCCCCGTATATAGGTAATCTGCGGGGGCCAGATGGGGATTGGACAGAATCGCCCGGCGGCACTTTGGCTCATTTGTTGGAGGCACACTTCCCAGGCTGCGATCCTGTGGGCCAGGATAAATGGGAGCTAGACGATGGCTTAGGCGCAATTGTGGAAGACAATGGCTTAGGAGCCTTGGCGGACGATTTGGTGACCCATGAGAGTTTCCTTTTGGGCATTGGGCACATTTGTATGTTCCTTTATGATGCTCCAGGTGGCCTATGACTATCTGGTAGACATGAGCCCCTGTCGTGGAGGAGGGTAAGAGTGATAATTATACCGAAGAGGGGGAAGCTGTAATGGAGTGTAGCCAAGGATGTAAGGCCGATTTGTCTCTCTTCCTTCTTCGTGAAGACGTTAGAGAGAATTCTTGACTTCCACATAAGGAGTAGGCTAGGAGGAGATTACTTTTCCAGGTGTCAGCACGCTTATATTAAAGGCAGGTCGGTTGATACTGCGCTTCACAGTGTCGTGCATCTTCTGGCGATAACTCTCCAGTTTAAGGATTTCGCCTTGGTGGCGTTTCTGGATATTGAAGGGGCGTTTAACAATGTTCATCCGTCTGCCATAGGGGCGTCTTTGAGGAAGGCGGGTGTAGAGGATGGTATTACTGGGTGGATAATGAGTATGCTTCTGCATAGGGAGATCACGGCCAGCATTGGGGTCACTTCGGTGAATGCGACCAGGGGCACGTCACAGGGTAGAGTTATTTCTCCACTGCTATTGATTCTTGTGGTCGATATGATTCTGTTGAGAATTCAGGCACTAGGTGTCGAGGTATGTGCCTATGCTAACGACCTAGTTTTTATAGCCACCGGAAAGTTTTCTTAGAACACAGTCAGAGCCCGTAATAAATATGTGAGAGAGGCGGATGGATATCCGTTATCGATATAGTGGGAAGATACGCAACCTCTCTCGCAAGCAAATCAGCCTTCGCGTTACCTGTCACATTCTTGTGACCAGGGACCCATTACAGGATCACCCTTTGGTGCGTATGTAGTTGTTTCAGAGAGAGACGGCATTGATACAGCGGTATTGATTCTATGCTCACACCCATAAGAGCCTTAAGCGCTGCCTGACTGACGCTAAATATAAATAAATAAAAAACTTCTCTCCAAAGAGGTGTCGCACTTAGTGGAATGTTCATGGGCAAATTTTGCATAGGTGCCGATTGACCAAGCAAAACACCTCCAAGGACCTAGTCGCAGTTGTACTCATAGCCCCACTTATATATCTCAAAGCCTCGCTATTCATCCTATGCATGCCCCGCACATACGAATCGTACTCAGTCACCGGCCACCAGACATGGCATCCCGATGTCAATCAATTTAGGCCGCAGACCCATCTACTACCAACGAGTCTCTGACACGAATAGAGAGCAGCGAAAGCCTTCCTTATCCTTGCCTCTCTATTCACGCTCCCATTTAACATACAATACTATCCAGAATAACCCCAAGAAAACCAGCCGAGCTGGACAATCCCGAAGTCATTCCCTGCAACCTCGACCGTCTGAACTCAGGCACCTTCGTCCTCCTCGTGAACAACACCGACTCCGTCTTCCCGGCGTTAACACCTAGAGCACAATCAGTTGCCCAAGAAGCCGTGGCCCCAAGGGCAGTGAGTTGTGTTATGTCCTTCGACACCTTTCTGCAATATTGCACAGATCGGTCCAGATTTTTATATAGTTGCCATATTGACCGATCTCTCGATTTAAGGTCTTGGTCCTATAAAAGGCACATTTATTGTCCGATTTAGCCAAAATTTGGAACAGTGAGTTGCGCTATACCCTTCGATATCCTTCTTCAAATTGGTTTAGATCGGTTCAGATTTGGATATAGCTGCCATATAGAACGATGTCTCGATTTAAGGTCTTGGATCCATAAAAATTGTCTTTATTGACCGAAATTTGGGACAGTGTGCTAGGCTCTTCGACAACTTTCTGCAATATGGCACAGATCGGTCTAAATTTAGATATAGCTGCCATATAGACCTCTTTACCTCTTTTTTATTTGTTATATCCTCCACCATAGGATGGGGGTGTACTAATTTCGTCATTCTGTTTGTAACACCTCGAAATATGCGTCTGAGACGCCATAAAGTATATTAATCGGTGCATGTTTTGATATAGCTGCCATATAAACCGATCTTGGATCTTGACTTTTTGAGCCTCTAGAGGGCGCAATACATAACCTGCATAACCTGATATACCTGCCATATAAACCGATCTGGGATCTTGACTTCTTGAGCCTCTAGAGGGCGCAATTCTCCTCCGTTTTGGCAGAAACTCTGAACAACGACTTCTCTCATGACTTTCAACATTCGTATCTAATATGGTCTGCCTCGATTTATTGCTTGATACAGCTCCCATATAAACCGATCAACCGATTTTGCTTTATGAGCCCCTACAAGGTGCAATTCTTATCCGAATGGACTGTAATATCCGAACTGGACTATAACCTGATATAGCTCTAATAGCATAACAGTTCATATGCAATATTCTTTGTTTGCCTAAAACAAATGCGATCCATGGTGAGGGTATATAAGATTTAGCCCAGCCGAACTTAGCGCGCTCTTACTTGTTTTCATTTGTTTTGATCTCATTTTCGTTCAACTTTGGTGAAGTTTTAAATGAATTTTTGTTTAAAATGAATTTTGTAAAAAAATTAAGTAAATGTTGTTTCTCATTTTTGCTCACTATGCAATTTACAAAGCCTAGAAATAAGTCGTAGATAAAATACTGAAGGATGGCATTAGTGTACAAAAAATAAGGATCACTTTCCAAATCAGTTCCTTGTTTCTAGTAAGAGAGCAACAAATCCCAGATACAAGCAATTTCGAATCAATTCCCTTAGCAGCCATAATCGTAAGAATGTTGAACTGCATAAGAGACACTTCCTTTCTTTGAACAAAGATTCTTAATGAACAAGAGCACTTTTAGACACCATTCAATCATACCGCTGGAATCCAATTAAAACTGGAATTTTATTGGGTTCCAAATGAATGTGATGGAAATTCAATTTTATACACCCATATGACCTCAAATGCGTAAGAATTCAAACAGTTATTTAATGATTGATAACATTCATGTCCAATATTTTTGTTGTTTTTTTTTGTGTTCTCCTGAACCGGTTTTCCATTCATTTATGTAGGGCGTAGTGCAGTAAGTTACCTTTACCTCTTGCCCTGATGACGAACTCACATTTCCGGTTTGAAAACGTTCAAGAACATTGTTAAAGAAGCGTCATGGCAACACACTTGCATTCAAATAAGATGCCGCTTAATGTGAAGAAATGAGGTTCCAGCTTTATACGAGATTGTATTTCCTGGTTTACCCTCTGTTTTGAAGTGAGACCTACACTGTAACATGACTAATTATAATTCGTCTTAAATTTCACGTAGGCTGCAATAACAATGAAAGTTAGTTTTTGCTTTTGTTTTCATTTATCAAGATGTGTTTTATAAAAGTTTGTGGCATTTTCAACTCAAACATCACGGTTTTCACTAGCAAACCTGGTATAACCTTTAACCCATACTTCGTTGACCATACGTCAGGATGCGAGGAATCCTTGCAATTTTAGTAGTTGTGTGTATCCTACGGCAACAGTTTACTGCTGCTCTACCCAATTACGATTCCGAAGGCAGCGATGAATCATCTCAGCATGGTGGTGGAGGAGGATCATCAGATACATCATCCGGTGAAGCTGGCGGCGGATCTCAAACACCTACAGATGGTGATAAGACTCCAAGAATACCTAGCTTGAGTGGTTTGGGATAATTTACATTTGTCATTATAAAAACTCTTTATGAATTTTGTTATAAAATATCTATGGAACAAGGAATTTCATTATTGTAATTTTTGTAATGATATTTGAGAATAAAATTATTTTTTTTATTGATGACAAGACAACAAGCAAAAAGGCATAAAGTTCGGCACCATCTCGGGTATATATGAAAACCCCCTTTGGGCACAATCCGGTGAAAATTGGTGAACTTATGCACCCAACTTCGACACGGATATTGAGTGGGCTAATATGATAGCTATATCTATATATAGTCCGATCCAAACCATATTTGGGTCCTATGTTAGGAGGCGTAAAACTACTTACTATTGGAAATTTCAGCGAAATCGGGTAATAAATTAAGCTTTTATGGGCTTCAGACCTTTAATCGGTAGATCGGTCTATATGGCAGCTGTATCTGAATATAGTCCGATCCAACCCATATTTGGGTCCTATGTTAGGAGGCGTAAAACTACTTACTATTGGAAATTTCAGCGAAATCGGGTAATAAATTAAGCTTTTATGCCCTTCAGACCCTTAATGGGTAGATCGGTCTATATGGCAGCTATATCTAAATATGAACCGATCTGAACCATATTTGGGTCCTGTATTAGGAGGCTTAAAACTGCTCAATGTTTCAAATTTCAGCGAAATCGGTTATGAAATAAAGCTGTTATGGGCTTCAGCCCCTTTATCTGGAGATCGGTCTATATGGCAGCTATATCTAAATATAGTCCGATTTGATCCATATTTAGGTCAGGTATCAGGAGGCTTAAGATAACCCTCTGTTTCAAATTTCACCAAAATCGGGTAATAAATTAAGCTTTTATGGCCTTCAGACCCTTTATCGGGAGATCGGTCTATATGACAGCTATATCTAAATATAGTCCGATCTGAACCATATTTGGGTCCTGTATTAGGAGGCGTAAAACTACTCAATGTTTCAAATTTCAGCGAAATCGGTTAAAGAAAAAAGCCTTTATGGGGTTAAGACCCTTTATCTGGCGATCGGTCTATATGGCAGCTATACCTAAATATAGTCCGATTTGATCCATATTTAGGTCAGGTATCACGAGGCTTAAGATAACCTTCTGTTTCAAATTTCAGCGAAATCGGTTAAAAATTAAAGCTTTTATGGGCTTAAGACCCTTTATCTGAAGATCGGTCTATATGGCAGCTATACATAAATATAGTCCGATTTGATCCATATTTAAGACGGATATAAGGAGGCTTAAGGTAACACTCTATTTCAAATTTCAACGAAATCGGGTAATAAATTAAGCTTTTATGGGCTTCAGACCCTTTATCAGAAGATCGGTCTATATGACAGCTATATCTATATATAGTCCGATCCAAACCATATTTGGGTCCTATGTTAGGAGGCGTAAAACTACTCAATGTTTCAAATTTCAGCGAAATCGGTTAAAGAAAAAAGCCTTTATGGGGTTAAGACCCTTTATCTGGCGATCGGTCTATATGGCAGCTATACCTAAATATAGTCCGATTTGATCCATATTTAGGTCAGGTATCAGGAGGCTTAAGATAACCTTCTGTTTCAAATTTCAGCGAAATCGGTTAAAAATTAAAGCTTTTATGGGCTTAAGACCCTTTATCTGAAGATCGGTCTATATGGCAGCTATACATAAATATAGTCCGATTTGATCCATATTTAAGACGGATATCAGGAGGCTTAAGATAACACTCTATTTCAAATATCAACGAAATCGGGTAATAAATTAAGCTTTTATGGGCTTCAGACCCTTTATCAGAAGATCGGTCTATATGACAGCTATATCTATATATAGTCCGATCCAAACCATATTTGGGTCCTATGTTAGGAGACGTAAAACTACTTACTGTGTCAAATTTCAGCGAAATCGGATGAAAAAGAAAGCTTTTATGGGCCTCAGGCCATTTATATGGAGATCGGTCTATATGGCAGCTATATCTATATATAGTCCGATCCAAACCATATTTGGGTCCTATGTTAGGGGGCATTAATTTAATTACTGTTTCGAATTTCAGCGAAATCGGTTAAAAATTAAAGCTTTTATGGGCTTCAAACCCTTCATCTGGAGATCGGTCTATATGGCAGCTATACCAATAGCTATACTGACCTCCTTCTTGCTTCCTTTCAGTAATAACCTCGTCTTCTCACGATCTGGATCCCCCCATAGTATTTTCGCCCTCCTACCGAGCGTTTCGCTGTTCCACAATGTTTCATGCGCATTCGTCGCCCACTCCCTTAACTCGGACTGTGTCGACCCGAAAGTCTTCGTGTTAACCAAGTTTATTGACGGCAGTCCTCTGGCCTTCACTGCCAAATCGTCTGCCCTTTCATTTCCCCGCACGCCGTTATGGCCCGGCACCCAAACGATGGGGATTTTGCCATCCTCAGAGAAGGCTTTAATCTCCTTCTAACACTGCAAGACTGTTCATGACCTTACAGTCCTGGTTATTATTGCCCATGTGGCAGTTTTACTGTCGTTAGCACCACACCACGTCACGCATTCAGTGATCGCCCGGATCTCCACCTGCAGGACCGTATTATGGTCAGGCAGTCTAAAACAGATCTCAGTCCCTGGGTCCCAGTCCCAGGCCCATGAGCTCTTACCATCCTCATTCCATTCTCTTATCGCCTTAAGTCTCATAGTCACAGTGGCTGTTTCACACTTAATATGTATGTCAGATTATGTCCTTATCGCTCCGCCTATGACAAGACAACATGCTCTCCGAATCTGTTGTATGGTCCTTGTGTTGCACTTTTTGCTCCATATTAATCCACCAAACTACTGAGGCGTAAGTAAGTATTGGTCTTATCACGCTCTTGTACAGCCAGTGGACTATATTCGGATTCAGGTCCTATTTCGAGCTTACGGCCCGTCTACATAGTGTCCAACATCTGTGAGATTTTTTAGTCCGCTCCTGAATGTGTTTCTTCCAATTAAGTTTCCTATCCAAGATTACTCCGAAATATTTGACCTTGTAAGACCTTGTTGAGGAAACGTGGTGCGTCAAATTGACCCATCTTCGTATTCCTCGTGACCAGTCATATTTCAGTCTTCTCTGGGTTAACATTGTGATTCCTGGATCTAGCCCAGTCATATACCATTCCCTCTTACTCCACAATGGCGGTGCACTCAAAAAATGCGGACCGTGCCACCCTCAGAGAACGCGTCAATCTCATTCTAACACTCGAAGACTGTTTTTGACCTTTCCGTCCCGATGGCAAAGTTTCTGTCCGTAAGAAGTGAACGCGTGGAATTTGCGCGAGATGTGCGCACTTTTCTACTCTACTCTACTCTACTCTACTCTACTCTACTCTACTCTACTCTACTCTACTCTACTCTACTCTACTCTACTCTACTCTACTCTACTCTACTCTACTCTACTCTACTCTACTCTACTCTACTCTACTCTACTCTACTCTACTCTACTCTACTCTACTCTACTCTACTCTACTCTACTCTACTCTACTCTACTCTACTCTACTCTACTCTACTCTACTCTACTCTACTCTACTCTACTCTACTCTACTCTACTCTACTCTACTCTACTCTACTCTACTCTACTCTACTCTACTCTACTCTACTCTACTCTACTCTACTCTACTCTACTCTACTCTACTCTACTCTACTCTACTCTACTCTACTCTACTCTACTCTACTCTACTCTACTCTACTCTACTCTACTCTACTCTACTCTACTCTACTCTACTCTACTCTACTCTACTCTACTCTACTCTACTCTACTCTACTCTACTCTACTCTACTCTACTCTACTCTACTCTACTCTACTCTACTCTACTCTACTCTACTCTACTCTACTCTACTCTACTCTACTCTACTCTACTCTACTCTACTCTACTCTACTCTACTCTACTCTACTCTACTCTACTCTACTCTACTCTACTCTACTCTACTCTACTCTACTCTACTCTACTCTACTCTACTCTACTCTACTCTACTCTACTCTACTCTACTCTACTCTACTCTACTCTACTCTACTCTACTCTACTCTACTCTACTCTACTCTACTCTACTCTACTCTACTCTACTCTACTCCACTCTACTCCATCGATGTATACACAGGAGTTTATTTTTCCTCTTTTCTAGAAAATGTTGATGGGTTCAAAAACCCTTTTTTGAAATTAGGAACTTTTTACCCAATTGTTTACAATTCAAAGGTCATTGCATTCTGAGATTGTCGGCGACAAGAGCAAATTCTTTATTACACTGCCTGGCTGGTTTTTTTCCCTCGCATCATTTGAATGCATAACCACAGAATAAATTACCGATCGTTACAATTGCATAAAAGAGACAGGATCGTCTGTTTTGTACATTATTTTTTATTATTACTTTAATTAAATATGCGTTAAATTTCCATGCAGCTTATAAAAATCTTTTTTCGCCAAATTTAAGATTCATTCAAAGTAATTTTGTCAGCGAAACTTTAAGCGTATACCGGAGTTCAGCTTTGAAATGCGCCTTGTTTTGGGAATTATTTTGGTGCTTTTGGTTTTGCAAAATGTAATTGGATCCTCTGCGGAATCTGATGAATCCGCGTTTAGCGATCGCCATGACAATGGACACTCGAGTGAGAGTGGAAGAAGCGACAACGAAAATAAAGGCAATCAAAACTCGAACCAATGGAATGAGCACTGGGCAGGTGGAAAACATGTTTTAAGTGGACTTGGCTAAATTTGACTTCTTGTGACGTAGTGTAACTATGTTGTATTGTACAAATATTGGGTTGCCCAAAAAGTAATTGCGGATTCTTTAAAAGAAAGTAAAAGCATTTTTAATAAAACTTAGAATGAACTTTAATCAAATATACTTTTTTTACACTTTTTTTCTAAAGAAAGAAAGAATGCAATTACCGACTATATGAAAAATCCGCAATTACTTTTTGGGCAACCCAATATTAAAAAGTGAACGAGTCTATTGTATTAAAGATATTGCAATAAAATGTTGGTTTGATACAAGAAAGTGAATTTAAATATGCAAACTCGGAAAAAGTTTTAGAATGGCAGCTGAAAACAAATTCAATTTGTTGAAAAGCCATATACGGGTAGCAGACGCAGCTGCAAAATGTTTATTTTATTGACAGCTCATAAAATTTCGCAGGGAGAGCTTTGCTGTGGCTTCCAACAAGCGTACCAATTACGGTCGATATAGGTGTATAACCTAGTACAGCTCCCATATAAACCGATCTCCTGATTTAGTGTTTTATTATGACTTTCAACAACTGTGCCAAGTTTCATCTAAATCGGTTTATAATCTGATGTAGCTCCCATATAATCCGATCTGCCAATTGGTCTTCTACGGGCCCTAGAAGCTTCAATTTTTAGTTGATTTTGCTGAAATCTGGTACATAAAGTGCACGTACGCTCTTCAATATCAGAGCAAAAAAGTTCATTTGAAAAAATTTCTTGCAGAAGTCATGGTGGTGGGTTCCCAAGATTCGGCCCGGCCGAAATTTGTAAGTTTTTAGTTGCATTTTCGAAAACTTCTTTTTGTGCAACTAATTCAACCCATAGAATATCAGAAAGAATCATGGATTGGGCCGAATCATGAATCGCATTTGTCAAATTCTTTGCACGGTTTCTTCTTTAGGCAAAACCTACAAAAACTATAAAAACGGAATGGAAGGACAATTAAACACACACAATTAAATGAAAACCCTTTTATTTTCCCACAACTGCATTATGGTTTTGTATTATGGTCTGCTGTATTTGTTTTGCTATAAATTTAACAAAAAATACCTATGGGAGTAGTTGTTTCCGCACATTAAAATACCTTCTGCTTTGGTATGGGTATATCTTTATCGAGTAAATGTTACCATAGAATGTATGTGCTTAGAAATTCTTGTTGTGTTTTTTGTACCTGGCAGCCATTTGGGTGTTGCCCTAATGATTTTCGTCACTGGTCATACCAGAATTTTTGGATTTAATGCGAAATTTTAAAAATTGTCACTTTCCGAGTTTACCATCCGCACTCGACCGAGTTGCTCAGTAAACTGACTGCACTTCGTTCATTCAGTGACGAGCACACAATTGCAATTATTAGCAAGCCCATGGGCCTGCTTGGGATTATTTGTATACGTTCAAGGCTATGTACAATAGTGGGAGTATTTTTTGGCAACCATCAGTCTCTATGATCAAATACTCATGCTTTCTCCCTAGTAAGAATGACACAAGAGAATAGTTATTGGTGCGACACACAAATAATCGTTTGCGACTATCGAAGCTCTTTTGCAATTAAACATTTTTTGGTTTTACAGCAAAAGAAACGTTCTTTTACCGTAGGCAAAGCTTTTAAAGGGTAAACAATAATTTAGCCACGTTCAATAAAGCTACGTTTATGGCTAACGTTTGATATATTGAAGTAAAACGTTTCTCGGTTGCAATAAAAGATAAACTTCATTATAAAAGTATTTTGTTTATCGTAAAAAAGTCCCAAACCTTTTAATTTTTTGCGTGTATAATTGGGATATCGGTTTATATGAAAGTTTTATCTGAACATGGACCGACTTTACATATTAACTATTCCAACCGACCTTCATTAATAAAAAGTATTTTGTTCCAAATTTTAAGAAGCTGACTTCTTCCAAACTAAGCTTGCCTTTGACAGACGGACGGACAAGATTAGATCTGCTTCAAATATCATGACGATCCATAATATAAAGGGTGATTTTTTAGCTATTATCTTTTTGGCAACACTGGTTTAAACAGTTCACGCACGTTTCGTGTTGTGTTTCACTGTCAGTTTGGTCTATAATTTAACCATAAATCGTCTTACGGACGAACAACGCTTGCAAATTATTGAATATTGAATCAAAATGCGTGCTCTGTTAGGAAAGTTCATCGCGCTCTTCTTCCATTTTACGGCGAAGCTCAATGAGTACATAAATAAGCAGTATTGTCGACTATGGAGTGAAGTTCAGCCAGTAGCATTGCAAGAGCTACCAATGCATCCAGAAAAAGTCACAGTTTGGTGTGGTTTATGGGCTGGTGGCATCATTGGACCGTACTTCTTCAAAGATGTTGCGAATCGTAACGTAATTGTGAATGGTGAGCGCTACCGTGAGATGATATCCAACTAGGGGGGGTATATTCATCTAGTCATCCTGCGGTGGTGGGTATAAAAAATTAAACCCTTCAAACAATAAAAAATATTTATATCTCCTTAAACAGATAGAGAAACCACCACGACTTTACATCGGTGAAACAAATTTAATTACCCACAACATTTAATAGCTTAAACAGTTTTTACATCTTTGCTGCGTATACAATTTCCCAAGACCCATAACTTCTAAACATAATTGACACCATTTTACCAGCACTTAACCTCAATCAACAACACCTTTTGTCTTCGACGGCAGTTCACGTAACCCCAGTGAAAGATTTTTTGAAATGAACAGGCACAAATGCTTAAAGTAGTCCACTCAAAGGCTTAGCTAAGACAAAAGTTAGCCGCAAAATAGCATTACTAAAGGCTGTTGAAAAGACAGAAATCCCAAAGCCACTAGAAAGTCATTTACACCAAGCATTTCTAAAAGAAAACATGGAATACAAGAGTCATTGACTGAATAATAGGGTGTTTAGGGGTGGGGTGATAAATAAAAATAGAACAAGTAAAATCGTGCTAGGTTCGGCCGGGCCGAATCTTACATACCCTCCACCATGGATCGCATTTGTCGAGTTCTTTTCCCGGTATCTCTTTTTAAGGCAAACAAAGGATAGAAAAATTTCAGCCCCCTTTAGGGGCTCAAGAAGTAAAATTAGGAGATTGGTTTATAAGAGAGGTGTATCGGGCTATAACCCACTCAGACCATATTTGACACATATGTTGAAGGTCATGGGTAAAGCCGTTGTACAAAAATTTCAGCCAAATCGGAAAATTATTGCGCCCTCTAGAGGCTGAAAAAGGCAAGATCCCAGATCGGTATATATGACAGCTATATCAGGTTATAGACCGATTTGAACCATATTTGCCACAGTTTTTGGAAGTCACAACGAAACGCGTCATGCAAAATTTCATCCAAATCGGACGAGAATTGCGCCCTCTAGAGGCACAAGAAATCAAGACCCCAGATCGGTTTATATGGCAGCTATATCAGGTTATGTACCGATTTGCGCCATACTTCGTACAATTCTTGGAAGTCATAACATAACACCTCATGCAAAATTTCAGCCACGTCAGATGATAATTGCGCCCTCTAGCGGCTCAAGATATCAAGATCCAAGATCGGTTTATATGGCAGCTATACCAGGTTATAAACCGATTTGAACCATACTTAGTACAGATGTTGGAAGTCATGACAAAATACTTCGTGCAAAATTTCAGCCAAATGGGATAAGAATTGCGCCCTCTAGAGGCTCAAGAAGTCAAGATCGCAGATCGGTTTATATGGCAGCTATATCAGGTTATAAACCGATTTGAACCAAACTGAGTACAGTTGTTAGAAGTAATTTGAAAGCACCACGTGCAAAATTACAGCCAAATCAGATAAGAATTGCGTCCTCTAGCGGCTCAAGAAGTCAAGGCCCAAGATCGGTTTATATGACAGCTATATCAGGTTATGCACCGATTTTGGCAATACTAGGCACAGTTGTTTGAAGTGATACCAATATACCACGGTGAAAATCGGACGAGAATTGCGCCCTCTAGAGGCTCAATTAATCAAGACCCAAGATCGGTTTATAAGGCAGCTATATCAAAACATAGACCGATTTGGCCCATTTACAATCCCAACCGACCTACAGTAATAAGAAGTATTTGTGCAAAATTTCAAGCGGCTAGCTTTCCTCCTTCGAAAATTACCGTGCTTTGACAGACAGACGGACGGACGGAATTAGTATACCCCCATCCTATGGTGGAGGGTATAAAGACAAAATTTCTATGAAATTTTCTCTAAAGTCAAAATTTCTATGAAATTTTCTCTAAAGACAAAATTTCTATGAAATTTTCTCTAAAGACAAAATTTCTATGAAATTTTCTCTAAAGACAAAATTTCTATGAAATTTTCTCTAAAGACAAAATTTCTATGAAATTTTCTCTAAAGACAAAATTTCTATGAAATTTTCTCTAAAGACAAAATTTCTATGAAATTTTCTCTAAAGACAAAATTTCTATGAAATTTTCTCTAAAGACAAAATTTCTATGAAATTTTCTCTAAAGACAAAATTTCTATGAAATTTTCTCTAAAGACAAAATTTCTATGAAATTTTCTCTAAAGACAAAATTTCTATGAAATTTTCTCTAAAGACAAAATTTCTATGAAATTTTCTCTAAAGACAAAATTTCTATAAAATTTTCTCTAAAGACAACATTTCTATGAAATTTTCTCTAAAGACAACATTTCTATGAAATTTTCTCTAAAGACAACATTTCTATGAAATTTTCTCTAAAGACAACATTTCTATGAAATTTTCTCTAAAGACAAAATTTCTATGAAATTTTCTCTAAAGACAAAATTTCTATGAAATTTTGAAATTTCTATGAAAAGACAAAATTTGTGCGGTCCCATCATTCCATTCCCATTTCACCTTTTTGGCATACCATGAAAGTGCGGTTGTTTGATTGTGGTTTTATTTCACTGGGACCCGATTTGATTTTACTCTTAACGATTTTCGCACTTAATTAGAAAAGAATAAAACACCACCACTGCCACCAATACGAATCACCAACACCATAACACCTCTACTGCCAGGCATTGTTACCAACACTCACTCCTATACTTGGCGGCATACCAACAAGCCGCCTCAAGGACAAGAATGATTTGATTAAAATTGAAGATGAATTTTAATTAAAATCCTTTTTCATTTTTCCTCCATTGCCTCCATCAACCATCTAGGGATGCTGCTGTCTATTGGTATTTAAGGAAAAATGCTGCCGCTGATGCTGTTGCTGCTGCCATGACTAAAGTTAATGTGGCATTAGCCGGCCGCCAACGACCTCAACACCCGCGTTAAAACGCCACCACATTAACTCTGGGCAAAAGATAATGAAGTGTAGAGTGGGTGTTTGGGTGTGTGTGTGTGTGTGTTTGTGTTTGTGGACTATGTGTAGATGCTTTGCGGGCTTGTAGTGTCAGAGTATCTTAGTTTAATACACTCGGCTGCCAAGCAGCCGCCTTAAGCCAAAGGACTATTGTTATGTTCCGGCTTCATAGTGGCTGCTGCTCATGAATTTGATGCCACTACCACCACCACCACCAACATCACCATTCTCTAATGATTTCTCATCGCAATGATTAATAACAAAATTGAAAAGGGATGTTGTAGAGGAAATTAAAGACCTCCGCTGGTGTGGCTTATAGCACTTAAAGACGATTTCCAGATGTGTATTTGGGTGTATGACGTCTTTTGGTTTTGGTAGCGGGCAAGTGGGCGGATTAATTTAAATGTTGGCGCTAATGTAGAGTGGCATGTTTTTAGGGGGGGCCAGAGGTTTCATAATTGTTCACAAATAAAGTAATTAACTTGTAATTGTGGAATATATATATTTTATTCTCTTCTTTTATATGTAGCAAAGAACCAAAGAACAAATGAGAAAATTTAATGCCAGAGTTGCTTTAAAACAAGAATGCAAAATTGCAAATTTTGCCCATGAACATTCCATTAAGGGGCAAACTTCTCACATATCAACGAGTGGCGTCCGATTCAAGTTTATGCTCAATGATAAGGGGTCTCCTTTTTATAGCCAAGTCCGAACGACGTGCCGCAGTGCGACACCTCTTTGGAGAGAAGTTTTACATGGCATAGTACCTCACAAATGTTGCCAGCATTAGGAGGGGAAAACCACCGCTGAAAATTTTTTTTAATGGTCTCGCCAGGATTCGAAACCAGGCCGTAGTTTTTGTACCCTTTCCCTTGGGGAAGGGTAGTTTTTGTTCCCTTTCCCTTAGTGAAGGGTAGTTGTAGTACCCTTTCCCTTAAGGAAGTGTAGTCTTAGTATCCTTTCCCTTAAGGAAAGGTAGTTTTTTATTCTTTCCCTTGAGGAAGGGTAGTTTTAGTTCCCTTTCCCTTGTGGAAGGATAGTTTTAGAACCATTTCCCTTGGGGAAGGGAAATTTTAGCACTCTTTCAGTTGGGGAAGGGTAGTTTTGGTACCCCTTCCCTTGGGGAAGGACACTTTACTTCCATTAGGGAAGGTTAGTTTTAATACCATTTCCCTTAGGAAAGGGTTGTTTTAGTACCCTTTCCATAGGGAAGGGTAGTTATAGTACCCTTTCCCTTATGGAAGGGTCGTTTTAGTACCCTTTGCCATTGGGAAGGGTAGTTTTAACACCCTTTTCCTTGGGGAAGGGTAGTTTTTGTACCCTTTCCCTTGGGGAAGAGTAATTTTAGTACCCTTTCCCTTGGAGAAGGATAGTTTTAGAACCCTTTCCCTAGTGCAAGGGTAGTTTTAGTACCCCTTCCCTTTGGGAAGTGTAGTTTAAGTATCCTTTCCCCTGGGGTAGCGTAGTTTAAGTACCATTTTTCTTGGGGCAGGGTAGTTTTAGTGCCCTTTCTCGTGGGGAAGGGTAGTTTAAGTACCCTTTCCCTTGCGGAAGAGTAGTTATACCACCACTTTCCCTTGGGAAATTTAGTTTTTTTTTTTCTTGGGGAAGCGTAGTTTTTGTACCCTTTCCCTTTAGGAAGGGTAGTTTTAGTTCGCTTTCCCTTGGGAAAGGGTTGTTCTAATACCCTTTTCCTTGTGGAAGGCTAGTTTTAGTACCCTTTTCCTTAGGGAAGGGTAGTTATAGCACCCTTTCCCTTATGGAAATGTAGTTTTAGCACCCTTTCCCTTGGGGAAGGGTAGTTTTTATACCCTTTCCCTTGGGGAAGGGTAGTTTTAGTACCCTTTCCCTTGGGGAAGAATAGTTTTAGTACCCTTTCTTTTGGGGTAGGGTAGTTTTAGTACCCTTTCTCTTGGGGAAGGGTAGTTTAAGTACCCTTTCCCTTGAGGAAGGGTAGTTTAAGTACCCTTTCCCTTGGGGAAGAGGTGTTTTACCACCCTTTCCTTGGAGGAAGGGTATTTGAAGTACAATTTCCCTTGGGGAAATTTAGTTTTAGTACCCTTTCCCATTGGGGAGGGTAGTTTTAGTTCCCTTTCCCATTAGGAAGGGTAGTTTTAGTACCCTTTCCCATGGGGAAAGATAGTTTTGGTACCCTGTTACCCAGTTTTAATTATCTTTCCCTTGGGGAAGGTAAGTTTTAATACCCTTTCCATTGTAAAATATATTTTTAGTCCCTTTCCTTTAGGGAAGGTAGTTTTAGTACCCTTTCTTTTGGGGAAGGGTAGTTTTAGTACCCTTTCCCGTGGGCTGGGGTAGGTTTAATATCCTTTCCTTTGGGCAAGGGTAGTTTTAGTAATTTTTTTTTTCTTGGGAAGGGTAGTTTAGTACCTTAACCCTTGGGGAAGGCTTGTTTAAATATACTTTCCCTTGGGGAAGGATGGTTGTAGCACACTTTCCCTTTGTGAAGGGTAGTTTTATTGCCCTTTGCCCTGGGGAAAGCTAGTTTTAATATCCTTTCACTTGGGCTTGGGTAGTTTTAGTACCCTCTCCCTTGGGCAAGGGTAGTTTTAGTAACCTTTCCCTTAGTGAAGGGTAGTTCTATTACCCTGTCGCTTGGGGAAGGCTTGTTTTAGTACCCTTTCCCTTGGTGAAGGGTAGTTTAAGTAACCTTTTCCCTAGCGAATGGCAGTTCTAGTACCCTTTCCCAAGGGGACAGGTGGTTTTAGTACCTTTGCCCTTAGCGAAGGGTAGTTTTATTACCCTTTTCCATGGGGAAGGGTAGTTTTAGTACACTTTCTCTTTGGGAAGGGTAGTTTTTGTTTCCTGTTACCCATTTTTAATACTCTTTTCCTTGGGAAAGGTTAGTTTTAATACACTTTCCATTGTAAAATTTATTTTTAGTCCTTTTCCATTGGGAAGGGGTTGTTGTAGTACCCTTTCTCTTGGGGAAGGGTAGTCTTAGTACCCTTTCCCTTGAAGAAGGGTAGTTTTTGTACCATTTCCCTTCAGGAAGAACCCGTTAACTTGGGGAAGGGAAATTTTACCACCCTTTCCATTGGGGAAGGATAGTTTTGGTACCCTTTCACTTAGCCACTAGTAGTTTTGGTACCCTTTCCCTTGGGGAAGGGTACTTTTCGTACCGTTTCCATAATGGAAAGGTAGTTTTAGTACCTTTTCCCATGGGGAGGGGTAGTTTTAGTACCCTTTCCATTAGGGAAAGGTAGTAGTAATAAAACTACCCTTCCCCTTGAGGAAGGGTAGCTTTAGTATCATTTCCCTTGAGGAAGGGTAGCTTTAGTACTCTTTTCCTTGGGGAAGGGTAGTTTTTGTACCCTTTCCCTTAATAAAGGGTAGTTTTTGCACTCTTTCCCTTGAGGAAGGCTAGTTTCCTTCCCCAAGGGAAAGTTTTCTACATATACCCTTCCACGTACCGTACGCCCCATTTGAGTTATTCCACTTAATTCAGGTACTGAAGGTTAATTTTTCTTCCGATTTCGATGACATTTCGAACAATGGGTTTTCCATTGGGGAGTGATAGTTCCAATACCCTTTCTTTTGTTGAAGGGTAGTTTGAATACCATTTCCCTTAGAGAAGAGTAGTTTTAGCACACTTTCGCTTGGGTACCCGAGCGCCCCATTTGACTTATTTCACTTATTTCAGGCATAGAAGATTTTTATTCCGATTTTGATGACATTCAAAACGGTGGGTTTTCAATTAAACTTCCTTAGATTTGATTTTGCTGAAACTCGAAATGTTGTTATAGTGATAGGCTATTCTCTAAATAGACTCATTTAGACCATTTTAGAGACCGACCAGGCCTCTGTTGGGAAGTGATCGCATGAATTCCGCGCTGACAAGTCGGCTACCAGGGCTACCGGTAACCGATAGTGCAGGTAGTGTGTTCATATCCACTTTTCATTTCAGCCATCATATAAAAGCCATAGGGGGATCGATTAGACTAATTCAAGGGTATATTAGGTTAATTTCCATCCGCTGTCTATGACATTGTTAACGGTTGCCTTTACTGCTTCGTTCTACATCTGATTTTGTTAGTAAGCCCTTGCCATTTCTATTAGCAGCTAACATGTATTACACTCCTCCCTGTACACTTGATTCATTGACATTTACCTACCTGCCTCATCTACTCCATATCTTAACATCAATTCTTATCAACTTTGTTCCAAAAGTGTGTGAAAAGAAACTAATTGTCATATATAACAACATAATCGCTATCAAAACAAAGGCGAATGT
This sequence comes from Stomoxys calcitrans, assembly GCF_963082655.1. NCBI lineage: Eukaryota > Metazoa > Arthropoda > Insecta > Diptera > Muscidae > Stomoxys > Stomoxys calcitrans. Next base: position 226,345,705 of record NC_081552.1, on the reverse strand, counting down.
ATTCGAGTTTTGATAAACACTTTCAAAAGAAAATCACAAGCCTTCCTTATCTGATTTGAAATGCACTGGCAAAATGTCTACGTTATAACGCTGATTGGATAGATCGATTTATGATGCTGATTATTTTTTGTCTCCGATAATATGTTCTATTTATCACTGGCTTCTAAATGTCTGTGGCATTTTTTGAAAGATAACAGATTACATGAAATGAGGAAAACACATGCTGGCATTTGTGAGTTCCTTTGCAAAACACTTACGCACACCTTCTGGAGGTGGTGAAAAAAAGCTGACTACTACTCATAGATGTTTTAACTAGCATATAAAAATTTTACCAATGAATTGATATCTCTTAGCATACATATATCGAAAGAACGATTTATATGGGAGCTATATCAAGGGGACCGTTTTGGACAACACTTGCCACATGTGTAATGAGTCATGTCTATAGTTAATCATATAAAAGCTTAACGAAATCGTTTGCGTTTTGGGGGCTAGGAAGTCAGAATGGGAAAGGTTATTAAAACCACCTTTCCCCAAGAAAAAGGTTACTAAAACTAAAACCCTTCCCCAAGGGAAAGGGTACTAGATCTAACTTGCCCAAGGGAAAGAGTATTACAAATGGGTAACAGGGTACCAAAACTATCCTGCCCCAAAGGAAAGAGTACTAAAACTAACCTTCCTCAAGGGAAAGAGTATTAGAAATGGGTAACAGGGTACCAAAACTACCCTGCCCCTAGCCAAAGGGTACTAAAACCACCCTTCCCCAAAGAAAAGGGTACTAAAACTACCCTTCCCCAAGGGAAAGGACACTAAAACTACTCTTCTCCAAGGGAAATGGTATTAAAACTACCCAAGAAAAATAGTACTAAAACTACCCCTGCCCAAAGGAAAAAGTACTAAAACTACGCTAGCCCAAGGGAAAGGGTACTAAAATTACCCTTCCCAAATGAAAAGTGTACTAAAACAAACTTTCCCCAAGGGAAAGAGTATTAGAAATGGGTAACAGGGTACCAAAACTACCCTGCCCCTAGCCAAAGGGTACTAAAACCACTCTACCCCAAAGAAAAGGGTACTAAAAATACTCTTCCCCAAGGGAAAGGATACTAAAACCACCCTTCCGCAAGGGAAAGGGTACTAAAACTATATTTCTCCAAGGAAAACGGTTCTAAAACTACTCTTCTCCAAAGGAAAGAGTACTAAAACTACCCAAGAAAAATAGTACTAAAACTAACCCTGCCCAAAGGAAAGAGTACTAAAACTACGCTAGCCCAAGGGAAAGGGTACTAAAATTACCCTTGCCTAATGAAAAGTGTACTAAAACTAACTTTCCCCAAGGGAAAGAGTATTAAAAATGGGTAACAGGGTACCAAAACTACCCTGCCCCTAGCCAAAGGGTACTAAAACCACCCTTCCCCAAAGAAAAGGGTACTAAAAATACCCTTCCCCAAGGGAAAGGATACTAAAACCACCCTTCCCCAAGGGAAAGGGTACTAAAACTACACTTCTCCAAGGAAAAGGGTACTAAAACTACCTTTGTCCAAGGGAAAGGGTGCTAAAACTACAAAATTACCCTTCTCCAAGGGAAAGGGAACTAAAACTACCTTTGCCAAGGGAAAGGCTACTAAGCTATCCTTTCCCAAGGGAAAGGGCACTAAAACTACCCTTGCCCAATGAAAAGGCTACTAGTCTTACCCTTCCCCAAGGGAAAGGGTACCAAAACTACGCATTCCCAAACGAAAGGGTACTAAAACAACCTTTCCCTAAGGGAAAGGGTACTTAAACTACCCTTCCCCAAGAAAAGGGTTCTAAAACTTCCCTTGACCATAGGAAAAAGGTATCAAAACTACCTGGAAAGGGGTAGTTTTGGTACCTTTACCACCCCTCCCCAAGGGAATGGGTACTAAAACTACCCTTTCCCAAGGTAAAGGGTGCAAAAACTACCCTTCCCCAAGGTAAAGGGTACAAAAAATACCCTTCCCCAAGGTAAAGGGTACAAAAACTACCCTTCCCCAAGTTAAAGGGTACAAAAACTACCCTTCCCCAAGGGAAAGGGTACTAAAACTACCCTTCGCTGAGGGAAAGAGTACTAAAACTACCCTTCGCTGAGGGAAAGGGTACTGAAACTACCATTCCACAAGGGAAAGGTTGCTAAAACAAGCCTTTCCCAAGGGACAGGTTACTAAAACTAGCCTGTTTAGAATGGAGCTTTAACAAATTAAATACCGATTTGTGGCATACAATCAGGAAGTTACAAAAGCAGTCACCGTGCATAATGTTAGCCAAAAAAGATAAGATTTACACCTTTAAGGGGCTTAAAACAGAAACCGGGGAATCGGTTTAAAGAAGAGCTTAACACGTTATGGTCCGATTGGGAGCATATTTGCAAATAATAATATTGGGTTGCCCAAAAATTAATTGCGGATTTTTTAAAAGAAAGTAAATGCATTTTTAATAAAACTTAGAATGAACTTTAATCAAATATACTTTTTTTACACTTTTTTTCTAAAGCAAGCTAAAAGTAACAGCTGATAACTGACAGAAGAAAGAATGCAATTACAGAGTCACATGTAGTGCAAAAATTTATCAACGCCGACTATATGAAAAATCCGCAATTACTTTTTGGGCAACCCAATAAAATAAGATAGACGGATGGACAGTATTCAAATCCGTTGTGATATCACAGGAATGAGAAAAGAGTGATGTCTTCTGGCACCTACCCTTGAATTAGCCAGATAGTTTATTTTCACTTTTTCTCTGGTGGAAAAGCGACTAGCAATGATCCACATCTTGGCTTCGATTACAACACAATATGTCCAGGTGACTGTATCTCGACCATGACAATTAAAAAGTACTAAAAGATTTTAATGGGAATATAGAATAGGGGAGCATCTTTGATACTACTGATGATCGAGAGACCGGTTTAAATGGGAGCTATCTCAGGTTATTGACTGATTTTAAGCGTATTTGGCACAGTTGTTTGAAGTCATAACAAAACACTACATGCAAAATATCAGCCAAATCGGACTAATATTACGGCTTGTAAGGGCTCAAGAAATCAGATCGGTTTATATGGGAACTATATCAGGTTATGGTCCGATTTGAACCGTACTAGGCGCAGTTGCTGGAAGTCGTAACAGAACAATACATGCAAATTTTCAGCCAAATCGGTCTTAAATTCAGGCTTCCAGGGGCTAAAGAAGTCAAATCGGGAGATCGGTTTATATGGGAGCTATATGAGGTTATAGACCGATTTGCACCATACTAGGCGCAATTTTTGGAAGTCATAACAAAACACTATCTGCAAAGTTTCAGCCAAATCTGACAAAAATTACGGCTTCCAGGGGCTCAAGAAGCCAAATCGGGAGATCGGTTTATATGGGAGCTATATGAGGTTATAGACCGATTTGGACCGTACTAGGCATGAAAATTGAAAGTCATAACAGAAATACATATGCAAAATTTCCGCCATATCGGACGAAAATTGCGGCTTGTAAGGGCTTATTAAGAAGTCAAATCGGGAGGTCGGTTTATATGGGAGCTAAAGGGTGACATTTTAAGAGCTATAGGAAATTTTATCAAAAAATCACATACATTTCAAACAAATGCATGAAATCTTTATTTGAATGGATAGTACGGCCCATGGAATTTAATGTTTGAAAAATATTTCATGCAAATGTTGATCGTGACTGCCCCTCAAATGGTAAGTCCACGCTTAGTCTAGTTTTGGCATACTCTTTCCAACATCGCGGCTGGTATCTCACTAATAAATGTCTCAATGTTGTCTTCCAATGCGTCAATTGTCTGTATACACATGAGCTTCAAAATAGCCCCACAAAAGATAGTCTATAGGTGTTTAATCGCACGATCTAGGCGGCCAATTGACCGGTCCCAAAAGTGAAAAAAAAGTTCACCGAACTCACCTCTCAGGAAGTCCAAACGCGTGCTATGTGGTATGTGGCACCGTCTTGTTGAAACCACATGTCATGCAAGTCAAACTCTTGCATTTTGGGCAAAAAAAAGAGTTGCAACTCTTCTCACGATAGCACTCACTATTCACAGCTACGTTACGAGTCGCAGCATCTTTGAAGAAGTACGATCCAATGATGCCACCAGCCCATAAACCGTACCAAACTGTGACTTTTTCTGGATGCATTGGTAGCTCTTGCAATGCTTCTGGCTGATCATTACTGCAAAATCGACAATTCTGCTTAGTTACGTAGCCATTTAGCCAAAAATGAGCTTCGTCCACAAAATGGAAGAAGCGCGCGATAGACTTTCTTAACAGAGCATCCATTCTGATAAAAAAAATTCATTAATTTGCAAGCGTTGTTCGTTTGTAAGACGATTCCTGGTTAAACTATTGACCAAACTGAAGATGTGTGACAGTGAAACAGAACACGAAACGTGAGTGAGGTGTTTAAACCAGTATTGCCAAAGAGAAAAAGGTCAAAAATCACTTTTTATTATCCACCACCGAAGGATGGGGATATATTCCCCATCCATTGTCTCGATTTAAGGTTTTGGGCCCCTAAAAGGCTCATTTATTGTCCGATGTCGCCGAAATTTGGGACAGTGAGTTGTGTTAGGCCCCTCGACATTCCTCTTCGATTTGGCCCAGATCAGTTCAGATTTAGATATAGCTGCCATATAGACCGGTCTCTCGATTTAAAGTCTTGGCCCCATAAAAGGCGCATTTATAATCCGATTTCCCTGAAATTATGTTAGGCTTTTCGACATCCATGCCTTATATGGTTCAGCTTGGTCTGTATTTGGATGTAGCTGCCATATATCCGATCGCCCGATGTAAGGTCTTGAGCCCATAAAAAGCGAATTTATTATCCGATTTCGCTAACATTTGGCGCAGTGACTTATGTAAGGATTTTCAACATCTATACCCTATATGGATCGGTCTATAGCTGTATGCAGCTGCCATATATACGGATCTCCCGATTTTAATCCTTGGACCATAAAAGCAGCGTTTATTATCCGATTTCGCTGTAATGTGACACAGTGAGCTGTGCTAGGCCCCACGAAATCCGCGTTCAATATGGCTCCCATTGGTTTATATTTGGATGAATTTGCCATATATATATATATATATATATATAGTTCAAAGTTCAGCCCGGCCAAACTTAATGCCTTTATACCCACCACCATACAATGAGGGTATGCAAATCTTCGACCGCACTTTGTAACACCCAGTTTGTAACACCCAGTTTGTAACACCCTGAAATATTCTGGATCCCCTCGACATTCTGATTCGATCTAGCCATGTCCGTCCGTCCGTTTGTCGAAATCAAGATAGCGATCGAACGCGTAAAGCTAGCCACTTGAAATTTCGTACAGATATTTAATATTGATGTAGGCCGTTGGGGATTGCAAATGGGCCATATCGGTTCAGATTTGGATATAGCTCCCATATAAACCGATCTCCCGAATTGATTTTTTGAGCCCTGGAAGCCTAAATTTTTGTCCGATTTGGCTAAAATTTTGCACGTAGTGTTCTGTTATAACTTTAAACATCTATGTGAAGTACCGTCCAAATCGGTCAATAACCTGATATAGCCCCCATATAAACCTATCTTTCGATTTGACTTCTTGAACCCCTGGAAGCCTCAATTTTTGTCTGATTCGGCTGAAATTTTGTATGAAGTGTTCTGTTATAACTTTAAACATCTATGTGAAGTACGGTCCCGATCGGTCTATAACCTCATATAGCCCCCATACAAACCGATCTCCTGATTTGACTTCTTGAGCCCTTGGAAGCCGCAATTTTTGTCCGGATTGGCTGAAATTTTGCACATAGTGTTCTGTTATAACTTTAAACATCTATGTGAAGTACGGTTCCGATCGGTCTATAACCTCATATAGCCCCCATATAAACCGATCTCCCGATTTATCTTCTTGAGCCCCTGGAAGCCACAATTTTTATCCGATTTGACTGAAATTTTACATGTGATGTTCTGTTACCACTTTCAACATCTATGTGAAGTACGATCCAAATCGGTCTATAACCTGGTATAGCTCCCATATAAACCGATCTCCCGATTTGACTTCTTGAGCCCCTGTAGGCCTCAATTTTCATCCGATTTGGCTGAAATTTTGCGCGTGGTGTTCTCTTACGATCTTCAACAACTGTGTTAAGTGCGGTTCAAATCGGTCTATAACCTGGTATAGCTCCCATATAAACCGATCTCCCGATTTGACTTCTAGAGCCCCTGTAGGCTTCAATTTTCAACCGATTTGGCTGAAATTTTGTATGAAGTGTTCTGTTATCACTTTTAATAACTGCGCAAAGTACGGTCCAAATCAGTCTATAACCTGGTATAGCTCCCATATAAACCGATCTCCCGAGTTGACTTCTTGAGCCCCTGTAGGCCTCAATTTTTGTACGAACTTAGCACGCTTTTACTTGTTTTCCACAAAATAACCTTTTTGGACAAAAATGTTTTCAAAATCGGTGTTCTTTAATAAATTTGCTGTGGAGGAGTATCCTTTTATGAAAACACTTTTGTAACAACTGGCCCCTTTTGACATCCTAGCCCAATTTTGAGCTCCCTTTATGGAATTTTTTCGGTTTGGCTTCTCTATGGAACAAAAAGCATACAATCGAATGGGAAATTTTTGATTTTGTAAAAATGCATTCTCATGTTACCCTCTATTGACAAATGGTCATAAATTCTGGAATATATCATAGTGCCGGAATTACAAGAAAACCACACTTGGCCACTTGAAATGATACCATGCTAATACCCATAATTTTCCAACTATCAACTAAGAGCAGTGATTTGTTATTTTAAATACAAAACTATTTACAGTGCAAAAGGGCAGATAAGAGAATGCATTCGGTTATAAAAAGAGGATGTTGCAGTCAGTGCATTCATTACCTTTGACGTTACGTTATAGGTAAAGTCTTCAGAATCAAAGAAAAATCAAAAATGTTTTTCAAAATTGCCTTGAGCGTGCTGTTCTGCGGCATTGCCTTGGCCACTGGGGAAACCTATGAAGGGTAAGTGTCAGCAAACTAACAAAGAAAACGAAAAAATTTCAATAAGGAAATTTAACTGCCCAAAACAGCTACAAAATCTATGACATCAATGCCCGCAATGCCCACGATAAGGATCTCTTATTGCGCCTTTCGGCCAATGAGAAGTACGACTTCTTTGATCTTCCCAAGGTTATGGGCAAGCCCGCCCGTGTTATGATCCAACCCGAAGATCAACATGACTTTGAAGCTGCTCTGAATAGATTCGGTCTCTCCTACCAGATCATCAATGAGAATGTAGGCCGCACCATTGCTGAAGAAGCTTTGCAGAATAGCCGCGTGTTTACCCCCAAAGGAGGCATTAGTTTTGCCAAATTCAATCGTTTCGATGAAATCAATGCTTATCTCGAGGAATTGGCTGTTGCCTATCCCAGCCGTGTGATGGTCAAGACCGTGGGCAAGTCGTATGAAAAACGTGACATGAAAGCCATTACCATTACCAATGGCGATGGCAAGAAGGACAAGAAAGTCATCTTCATGGATGCCGGTATTCATGCCCGCGAATGGATTGCTCCTGCTGGTGCTTTGTATGTCATCTATCAATTGGTTGAGAATTTTGCCGAGAACGCTCACTTGTTGAAGGACTACGATTGGGTTATTTTGCCTGTGGTCAATCCTGATGGTTATGAACATACCCATGTTCAGGCTCGCATGTGGCGCAAGACCCGCAAACCCATCAACAAGAATTGCTTTGGTACTGATGGCAACCGCAATTTCGATTTCCATTGGGGAGAAATTGGTGCCTCCGGCATGTCCTGTGCTGAAACCTTTATGGGTGAAACTGCCTTCTCCGAGGCTGAGACTATTGTCGTACGCGATATGATGCATTCCTTGTCGGGTCGTGCCAAATTCTATTTGACTTTGCACTCTTATGGCAGCTATTTGTTGTATCCTTGGGGTTGGACTTCGTAAGTTAACAAAAATAATGGAAACTATGAAGTTATGAACTTCTTTTATGTGTTTGTTGTTTAGCGAACTTCCCGAAACCGTTGACGACTTGGATGAGGTTGCTCAAGCTGGTGCCGAAGCCATTAAGGCTTCCACTGGTGGTCGCTACACTGTCGGCTCCTCCACCAATGTCTTGTATGCTGCTGCTGGTGGCAGTGATGATTATGCTTTTGCCAAGGCCAACATCCCCATTGCCATTACCATGGAATTGCCTGCTGGTGGTTCTGGTTTCGATCCCTCTCCCGCCCAAATCGAACCTTTTGTATCAGAGACCTGGACTGGTATCAGAGCTATGGCCGAAAAGGTTATCGCCAAGTATTAGGTTCAGACTAGAAAAATTGTTGAATTGGAAGCTGTGAATTTTGAAGGTGTTTTTGAATAAATTGAAAATTGTTATGTACGAGGGTTGCCTTTTATATTTCGGGATTATAGAATAAAGATTAAACATCGAAAATCGGTTTGGAGCTTCAGCGATTAGCTTTACTGCTGCAAAGGATTGCGTGCTTTAGACAGACAAACGGATGGACAGACGGACATGGCTAGATCGACTTCAAATGTCATGACGATCAAGAATTGCAAATTTGCCCATGAACATTCCACTAAGGAACAGGGTCAAACTTCTCACATATCATTGAGTGCAGTCCGATTCAAGTTTCAAGCTCAATGATAAGAGTCCTTCTTTTTATAGCCGAGTCCGAACGGCGTATCGCAGTGCGACACCTCTTTGGAGAGAAGTTTTACATGGCATAGTACCTCACATATGTTGCCAGCATTAGGAGGGGAAAACCACCGCTAAAAATTTTTTCTCATAGTCCCGCCAGGTTTCGAACCCAGGCGTTCAGCGTCATAGACGGACATGCTAACCTCTGCGCCACGGTGTCAGATACAAATCTTAGTGTGACTCTATTTACACGGTTAAAGCTATGAGCATGTGACACAAAAACCGTCACCGTCCACCAGACGTTGCAGTCATATGCCTGGACTGGCCGCACCACCGCCGAGAACAACCAGTGCATAAGCCTGGGCCTCAAACCCCACTAAAATTATGCAACAAAGGCCTTTTTAATTCTCGACTCCATGTTCAGTCTGCAATCCGAATTGCTGTCTAGAATCACCCCCAAAAGTTTCGCCGACTGCGTTAACTGTAAAGTCATACCCTGCAGTGTGGGTAGCCTAAAGGCCGGTATACTCCGCCTACGCGTAACGTAGGACCAATTCCGTCTTCCCCGCATTCACACCCAGGCCGCATCCCTCGGCCCATGTAGCAGTGCAGCCAAGTTTACCATCCAAAACATTCCTGTGGCATCCAAAAACTTCCCTGTAGCGAGAATATGCAGGTCGTTTGCGTACACTCAAACTCTAATGCCCATGCTTTCCAGTCTTCTAAGAAGCTCGTCCATCACGAGGATCCAGAGCAGAGGTGATATCCGCCTCCATGAGGTATATACCGCTAGTGACATTCATGTTCACTTTCCCAATAACAGCCGCTATCTCCCTGCCCTATAGCATATACCCGCACCCCTAAGTCCCGCTTCTTCGGCAAAGGAGCTTACGTTGCTAAAGGTCCCTTTAATATCCAGAAACGCCGCCAGGGTATACTCTTTATAATCGGTATGTCTTTCAAGATGATCGGCCCTTCAAATAGGCATGCTGGCAGTGTGAGATAAAAGACATCTCCAACTTTCTTCTGATATGAAGGTCTAAAATCCTCTCCACCGTCTTGACAAGGATAGAGGAGAGACTAATCGGTCTGAAATCCTTCATTGAACTGTGTTGCTTTTCCGCCTTTGGTATAAAAACTACCGTAACCCTCCTCCAAGATTTGGGAACCTTGGCAAATTTTATACACGCCGTAAATGCTTTACGTATTCATGTCACAGACGTTAAATGCCTCCTGCAGCATTTTTGAATAAATGCGGTACGGCCCCGGGGATTTAATTGGTCTAAATGTGTATGGTGCCCAAGGGACGCTTTCATGAGTCACCAGTGTTTGTGTATGCAACGTCCTCCGCGTCCGTTAATCCTATGGATGAATTCCTATATTCAGTGGGCTTGTAATCCGGAAAATGTGTCTCGAGCAGATGTAATAGGGTGTCCCGGAGAGAGACAGTCCTTCGCCATGTAATCACTCTAGAGCCTTAAAAAATTGAGATAATGAGCTGCAATTTGGCACAAATACGTCTTTTTGATGCACGCTGGTTAAGTTCTTGAATGGGCCAAAACGGACCATATTTGGATATAGCTGCTATATAGACCGATTTTCCGATAAAAAGTCTAATGCCCATAAAAATTTATTTTTCATCCAATTTTGCTGAAATTTGAATCAGTGAGTAGTTTAAGGCCTCCCGACAACTGATCTAAATATGGTTCAGATCGAACTTTATTTAGATATAGCTGTCATATAGACCGATCTCCCGATAAAGGGTCTGAAGGCCATAAAAGCTTTATTTATTACCCGATTTTGCTGAAATTTAAAACAGTGGGGTATTTTAAGCCTCCCGACTTCTGACGTAAATATGATTCAGATTGGACAATATTTAGATATAGCTGCCATATGGACCGATCTCCCGATAAAGGGTCTGAAGGACATAAAAGCTTTATTTATTACCCGATTTCGCTGAAATTTAAAACAGTGGGTTATTTTAAGCCTCCCGACATCTGACGTAAATATGGTTCAGATCGGACTATATTTAGATATAGCTACCATATAGACCGATCTCCCGATAAAGGGTCTGAAGACCATAAATGCTTTATTTATTACCCGATTTCGCTGAAAATTGCAACAGTGGGTTATTTTAAGCCTCCCGACATCTGACGTAAATATGGTTCAGATTGGACTATATTTAGATATAGCTGCCATATAGACCGATCTCCCGATAAAGGGTCTGAAGGACATAAAAGCTTTATTTATTACCCGATTTCGCTGAAATTTAAAACAGTGGGTTATTTTAAGCCTCCCGACATCTGACGTAAATATGGTTCAGATTGGACAATAGTTAGATATAGCTACCATATAGACCGATCTGCCGATAAAGGATCTGAAGCCCATTAAAGCTTTATTTATTGCCCGATTTCGCTTAAATTTGAAACAGGGAGTAGGTTAAGACCTCCCAACATCCGACCTAAATATGGTTCAGATCGGACTATACTTAGATATAGCTGCCATATAGACCGATCTGCCGACAAGGGGACTGAAGCCCATAAAAGCTTTAGTTATTACCCGATTTCGCTGAAATGTGAAGCAGTGCGTAGGTTAAGACTTCCCAACATTCGACCTTAATATGGTTCACATCAGTTTATGATTGGGTATATCTGTCAAAAAGACCAATATTTTGTTCTACAAAATTGAATAGTGACATATATATTTTAGATCACTCAATGGCCGTGCCGAATTTGGGTGCTTAAGTTATCCAATTTTCACCGGACTATGACGAAATGGGGTTTACATACATAAATACCTGAGGTGGTGGGTATGCAAAGTTCGACCCGGCCGAACTTAATACCTTTTGACTTGTTTAAGTATCTTGCGCTCACTGTTCCACCACTTCTTAACCTTCTACTTCGTCTGTGACCTAAGTGGACAGGCTGACACGAAGGCTGATGGCAGATACTCATTTTTGATGTAGGTCGTTGCGGAATGCAAATGGGCCATATCGGTTCATATTTCGATATAGCTCCCAAATAAAGCGATCTCCCGGTTTAATTTCTTGAGCCACAGGAAGCCTCACTTTTTGTCGGATTTGGCTGAAATTTTGCACATTGTGTTCCATTATGACTTCCAACAACTGTGAAAAGTACGGTTCAAATTGGTCTATAACCAGGTATAGCTCCCATATGAACCGATCTCCCGATTTGACTTCCTGAGTCCTTACAAGTCGCAATTTTTGTCCGATTTGGCTGAAACTTTGCGTATGGTGTTCTGTTATGACTTTCAACATCTGCGCCAAGTATGGTTCAAATCGGTCAAGAACCTGATATAGCTCTCAAATAAACCGATCTCCCGAATTGACTTCTTGAGCCCCTGGCAGCCACAATTTTTGTCTGATTTGGCTGACATTTTGCATGTAGAGTTAAGGTATGACTTCCAACATCTGCGCTAAGTACGGTTCAAATCGGTCTATAACCTGATATAGCTCCCATATAAACCGATCTCTCGATTTGACTTCTTGAGCCTTTACAAGCCGCAATTTTTATTCGATTAAGTCGAAATTTTGCGTGTGATGTTCTGTTACGACTTCTAACAACTGTGCCAAGTACGGTTCATATCGGTCGATAACTTAATATAGCTCCCATATAAACCGATCTCCCGGTTTGATTTCATGAGCCACTGGAAGCCTCAATTTTTGTCCGATATGGCTAAAATTTTGCAGATAGTGTTCCATTATGATTTCCAACAACTGTACAAAGTGCGATCCAAATCGGTCTATAACCTGGTATAGCTCCCATATGAACCGATCTCCTGATTTGACTTCCTGAGTCCTTACAAGCAGCAATTTTTGTCAACAACTGCGCCAAGTACGGTTTAAATCGGCCAAGAACCTGGTATAGCTCTCATTTAACCCGATCTCCCGATTTGACTTCTTGGGCCCCTGGAAGCCATTTGGTTGATATTTTGCATGTAGAGTTAAGGTATGACTTCCAACAACTGCGCCAAGTATGGTCCAAATTGGTCTATAACCTGATATATCTGTCATATAAACCGATCTCCCAATTTGACTTCTTGACTCTTTACAAGCCGCAATTTTTGTCCGATTTGGCTGGCATTTTGCATGCGATCCTTTGTTACGACTTCCAATAACTGTGCCAGATACAGTCCAAATCGGTCTATAACCACATATCTTCTTCTCTTCTTAATATATAAATTTTTTTATATCTGAAGGGGGAGCGGACCCTCCCCCTAATTTTCAGAAACGCCAGATCTCGGAGATGGGTGGTACGATTTTAGCGAAATTTTGTGTGCTCTCTTATAGTAACCTACAAACAAAAATGTTGTATTCAAATTTCGGATGGGGTACCTAGGGGGGGAGGGGGGGAAGGTAGCTGCCCCACCCCAAAACCTACCAAATATGTATATGCACCAATCACGACAATATATGGGAATATGGGACTGAAATGAAAGATATTTGAAATTGGAAAACGTATCTGATATCCAATTGTCGGACCAAGTGTTTGGGGGACCACCCCAACCCCCAAAACCTCCCTAAATCGGACACATTTACCGACCATGGCAATATGGGACTCAAATGAAAGGTATTTACGAGTAAAATACGAATCTGATGTCCAAATTTGGGACAAAGTTTCTGGGGTCCACCTCTTCCCTAGAATTCCCCAGGACTTACTGGCCTTGGCAATATGGGGCTTAAATAAAAGGTATTTCATCCTTGTTCAGTTCCTAAAAGCTTTAATTTTTGCTGCTTTGACAGGAGTTTGGTATGTAGAACAAAATTATGCCAATTTAGTTTGTATAAATTTTTGGCAGAATCCATGGTGGCGGGCTCCCAAGATTCAGCCCGGCTGAACTTAGCACAAATTTAAATCGTTTCATCTTTTATATTTCGCTGCGTCATGATTCCTTGTTCCTTCCATTGATATCACCAAACAAATTGAATTTTTGTTATTTCTTTTAGCCTAAAGAAATTTTACCAACGTCATTGATATCGATAAGGCATTGTTGCTATTTCACACAAATGAACGGGTAAAGAATCCATTGAAGGAAGATCATAAATTTGCTGACTTTTTTTTGGGGTATCCCAAAAATTGTGATAACTTTAAAAATAGTCAAGATTTGAGTGCACATAGCACACGACACATGTCCACATGAAAGTGATAAAAGAAAAAAAATCAAAATGAAAACGGACTCTTTGCCACAAGTGAGCGATACAGGGCATTGATTTGTGATTTTTAGAATATCCAGCGATTCGCATAGACAAGTTAATCGCAAGCGTAGCACTCCACTCCACTCCACTCATAAGGTTTGAATAGATAAGAAATTTAATTTGAAAATCATTGGGAAAATCGCAGAATGGTATATAAGGCTGGTCATGGCAGCACAACAAGTCAATACGACTGTCGACGCAGTCTAGGTGAAGTGTTAAGGAAAACAAAAAAAAAAAGAAAATGTTTTTTAAAATCGCTTTGAGCGTTCTGTTCTGCAGCATTGCTTTGGCCAGTGGGGAGACCTACGAGGGGTAAGTGGAAGTTGTAAAAAGAAAAGGAAAAACAAACTCTAGAGAAGAATTTCATTTTCAGCTACAAAATCTATGACATCCAGGCCGATAATGTTTTCGAAAAGGAAATCTTGTTGCGTCTTTCTGCCAATGAGGCCTATGACTTCTTTGATTTGCCCCGGGTCATGGGCAAGCCCGCCCGTGCCATGATCCAACCCGAGGATCAAGTTGATTTCGAAACCACTTTGACCAGATTCGGTCTCACCTTTGAGGTCATCAATGAAAATGTTGCCCAAAGCATTGCCGAGGAGACAGAACAACAAAACTATGTGCGTTCCGCTGCCGACACCAATGGTCGCATCAGCTTTGCCGCCTTCCAACGTTTCAGTGCCATCAATGCCTACCTCGATGAGTTGGCTGCTGCCTATCCCAACCGTGTTACCGTCAAGACCCTTGGCCAGTCCTATGAAAAGCGTGCCATGAAGGCCATTACCATCACCAATGGCGATGGCAAGGCCAACAAGAAGGTCATCCTTATGGATGCTGGTATTCATGCCCGTGAATGGATTGCCCCTGCTGGTGCCTTGTATGTCATCCACCAATTGGTGGAGAAGTTCTCTGCCAACTCGCACTTGTTGAAGGACTACGATTGGGTTATTTTGCCCGTTGTCAATCCCGATGGCTATGAATACACTCACACCTCTTCTCGCATGTGGCGCAAGACCCGTCAGCCTGTCTCCAGCTCTTGCTATGGCACCGATGGCAACCGCAACTTTGATTTCCATTGGGGTGAAGTGGGTGCTTCCAGCTTGTCCTGTGCCGATACCTTCAGAGGACCCACCGCCTTCTCTGAGCCCGAAACTAAATTGCTTCGCGATTTGATGCACTCCTTGAGTGGCCGCGCAAAGATGTATTTGACCTTGCACTCTTATGGCAACTATTTGTTGTATCCTTGGGGTTATACTTCGTAAGTGTGCGAAAGATAGCAGGAGGGTATAGAATTTAAAATATTTTCTGTTTTACTTTTCGTCAATGCAGCGCTCTTCCCGCCACTGTCAAGGATTTGGATGAAGTTGCCCAAGCTGGCGCTGCTGCCATCAGATCTGCCACCGGCACCCGCTACACCGTAGGCTCCTCCACCAATGTCTTGTATGCCGCCGCTGGTGGCAGCGATGATTACGCTTTTGCCAAGGCCAACATTCCCATTTCCATTACCATGGAATTGCCGGCTGGTGGCAGCGGTTTCGATCCCAAACCTGCTCAAATCGACCCCTTCGTCTCCGAAACCTGGATCGGTATTAAGGCTATGGCTGAGAAGGTCATTGCCAAGTATTAGATTGTAAGTTAATTAAACGAAACGATGCAATAAACTGAGATTGTAGACTTTAAAGGGAAATTTGTTTCCGAGTTATAGTTGAAAGAAAAGTGGGGCAAACATTTAGGAAAAAAAAGTAAGAGCGTGTTAATTTCGGCCGGGCCGAATCTTATAAACCCTCCAGCATGGATTGCATTTGTCGAGTTCTATGCGCGGTATTTCTTTTTTGGGCAAACAAAGAATATTGAATAAGAACTGTTATGCTATTGGAGCTATATCAAGTTATGATTATTATATATGAGCCGATTTGAACCATACTTAGCACCATTGTTGAAAAATATACCAAAACACTACGTGCAAAATTTTAGTGAAATCGGACGAGAATTACGCCCTCTAGAGGCTTAAGAAGTCAAGACCCAAGATCGGTTCATATGACAGCTATATCAAAACATGGACCGATATGGCCCATTTACAATCCCAACCGACCAACACTAATTTAAAGTATTTTAGCAAAATTTCAAGGGGCTAGATTTACTCCTTCGAAAGTTAGCGTGCTTTTGACAGACAAACGGACAGACGGACGGACAGACAGACGCACAGGTGGACGGACATGGCTAGATCGACATAAAATGGCGATCAATTTCTTTTTGGGCAACCCAATATAAAACACCTTTCATCAAAAATCCGGTGAAAATTGCAAACCTTATATCGAAATATGATCCGATTTGGACCAAATACTAATAAGTACAAGTCATTGTTCAATTAAGTATCTTTTTAGAAGCTATATCTAAAAGAAAACCGATCTGAATCATATACAATATGGATGTCGAAAAGCCTATGATAAATGCGCTTTTTATGGCCCCAAAACCTAAAACCGAGAGATCGGTCTATATGGCAGCTATATCCAAATCTATACCGATCTGTGCCATAATGCAGAATTATGTCAAGGGGTTTAACTTAACTCACTGTTCCAAATTTCGGCGAGATCAATGCGCCTTTAATGGGCCTAAGACTCTAAATCAGAGGATCGGTCTATATGGCAGCTATATCCAAATCTGGACCGATCTGAGCCAAATTGACGAAGGATGTCGATGGACCTAACGCAACTCACTGTTTCAAATTTCATCTATATCGGATAATTAAGGTGGCTTTTATGGGTCCAAGACCCTAAATCGGAGGATCGGTCTATATGGCAGCTATATCTAAATCGGGACCGATCTGAGCCAAATTGACGAATAATTTCGAAGGGCCTAACGGAACTCACTGTCCTAAATTTCAGCAAAATCGGATAATAAATGTGGCTTTTATGGGCCTAAGACCCTTAATCGGAGGATCGGTCTATATGGCAGCTATATCCAAATCTGAACCGATCTGAGCCAAATTGGCGAAGGATGTCGAAGGGTCTAACACAACTCACTGTCCCAAATTTCAGCAAAATCGGATAATAAATGTGGCTTTTATGGGTCCAAGACCCTAAATCGGAGGATCGGTCTATATGGCAGCTATATCCAAATTTGGATCGATCTGAACCAAATTGACGGAGGATGTCGATGGACCTAACGCAACTCACTGTTTCAAATTTCAGCAAAATCGGATAATAAATGTGGCTTTTGTGGGCCTAAGACCCTAAATCGGAGGATCGGTCTATATGAGGGCTATATCAAGATATAGTCCGATATAGCCCATCTTCGAACTTAACCTGCTTATGGACAAAAAAAAAAAAGAATTTGTTCAAAGTTTCAGTTCAATACCTCTATTTTTGAAGACTGTAGCGTGATTTCAACAGACAGACGGACGGACATGTCTGGATCGTCTTAGATTTTTAGGCTGATCAAGAATATATATAATTTATAGGGTCGGAAATGGATATTTCGATGTGTTGCAAACGGAACACATCGTCCTCCGTCATGAAACGTATTTTTAATTTTGTTTGCCCGCTATCTCGTTATATCCAAACAAAGGATAATGGATAAAAATTGCCATACTATTGGATCTATATCAGGTTATGGACCGATTCAGATTGGTTTGGATGTAGGGACCATAGTAGAAGTCGTTGTCCAAAGTTTCAGTCAAATCGAAAGAACTACCAATGCATCCTCCTTTCAACCTAACCTAACCTATGTTATAATACCCTGGTACACATTTGGTGCAGTTTATGGGCTGGTGTCATCACTGGACCGTACTTCTTCAAAGACTATGCGAATCGTAATGTAACTGTGAATGATGAGCTCTACTGTGAGATGATATCCAAATTTTTTTTTTTTTTGCCCACAATGCAAGAGCTAAACTTGCATGACATGTGGTTTCAACAAGACGGTACCACATGCCACACAGCACTCGCAAGAAGGGACTTATTGAGAGGTGAGTTCGGTGAACATTTTATTTCACGTTCGGTACCGGTCAATTGACCGCCTAGATCGTTCGACTTAATGCCTTCAGACAGTTTTTTGTGGGGCTCTGTTAAAACTCATGTCTATACAGACAAGCCCGCTTCAATTGAGGCATTGAAACATTTATGCGTGAGATACCGGCCGAAATGTTGGCAAGAGTATGCCAAAATTGGACTAAGCGGATGAGCCATTTGAGGCGCAGTCACGGTCAACATTTACATGAAATAATCTTCAAACATTAAATTACATAGACCGTACTATCGATTCAAATAAAGATTTGAATTTAATGTGGTTGTTTTTTTTTTTTTAAAAAAACTTTCCTATTGCTGTTTAAAAATCACCCTTTAGTATACCATATTTACCTACCTTCTTTCAACCTCCCAACAACAATTGTGTGTGTTTGCTTAGCATAATTGAATCGCACTCTTCCCCATCAAGAGGAAGTAAAACATTAGCCTTTGTTTTATTGTTAGACTATTTTCTTATCTCTACCATTTACTGCTACCAAGTTTCTCTTCAACATATCCAACATTTGTTCGACGAGTATTTCTAATCTAATTAGAAGTTGTGACGAGTGACACACTTTACATTGAAATCAATGCCCCCTTTACAATGTAAGTCTCAATGGGGTGTTGTTATCAGGCCAGCACAGCTGGACGCTAACAACATTCCAGAGGGAAAATTAAACTACTGGTGGCTCTTTGTTAGGTTTTTGGTGAGTTGAAGTTAAAGTTACTACAGTTCAAATGAGGGTTCATTCACCAAAAGTTGAAGTAGCTAACAAGTGGTATGAAAGTGAGTTTTTACTATTTTCCAATGAAAGCAAGGTAATAACCATTTGATGATTTTTTCAGTAAACGCTGCTTTAATGCGCACAAGAACTTAAATCTGAAGAATGAAAGGGCCGACGATTTGGCGGTTAAGGTCAGAGGACTGCCGTCAATAAATGTGGTTAACCCGAAGCCTTTCGGGGCGATGCAGTCCGAGTAAAGGTCGAGGGCGATAAATGCGCATGGAACAGCGAAACGGTTGGTAAGACAATGAAAATCCTATGGGGAAATCCAGATTGTGAGAAGACGATGTTATTACTGAGGGTAAGTAAGAAGGAGGTCAGTATAGCTTTTGGTATCACAACGGGACACATGGGACTACGAGCTCACTTATGCAAAATCGGTGTGGCAAGTGATAGCATTGGAGGCCACCGTAGCGCAGAGGTAAGCATGTCCGCCTATGACGCTGAACGCCTCTTTTCGAATCCTAGCGAGACCATAAGCAAAAAATTTTCAGAGGTGGTTTTCCCAACCTAATGCTGGCAACATTTGTGAGGTACTATGCCATGTAAAACTTCTCTCCAAAGAGGTTCGGTCTAGGCTATAAAAGGGAGGCCCCTTGTCATTGAGCTTAAACTTGAATCGAACTGAACTCATTGATATGTGAGAAGTTTGCTCCTGTCCTTTAGTGGAATGTTCATGGGCAAAATTTGCAAGTGATAGCATATGGGGAAGATGATGAAACGTTGGAGCATTTTCTATGTCACCGCTCGGCTTTCGCGGCTAAAGGACTCTGGTACATAGGTGGGGAGCCGAAAATCCTTTGGGCGATAAGAAGTTTCGATTTTTTTTAGTCGCCAGGCGCTGAGGATGTATCACCGGTTGAATTACAAGCTGTGTCTGATAGACTGGTTCCCTGGCTTAGGGAGATATAAATCTGTGGGATGGAAGGACACTAAGGTCATTTTCATTCCTAAAGCAGGAAAACCCTACTACACGAAAGCGAAAGATTTTCGTCCTTTAAGTCTGTCATCCTTTATGCCGCAGACTCTCGAGAGGTTGATTGAAACATATCTTAGGTCAAAGATCCCTGGAGATCGCCTGTCGCGGCAGTAAAGGCAAATCCATTGAAAAAGCCCTTCAGGACATAGTCGGCTACATCGAGGGTTTACTCGCTGTCAAGAAATATACAAGGGTAGCATTTCTTGACATTGAAGGTGCTTTTAGTAGTGTAAAACCGACTTCAATCATAAAGGAGTTGAAGTTTCTAGGCATCTACTCCACCTTGCAAATGCAAATTTTGCCCATGAACATTCCACTAAGGAATAGGGGCAAACTTTTCACCTATCAATGAGTGCAGTCCGATTCAAGTTTAAGCTTAATGAAAAGGGGCCTCCTTTTTATAACCGAGTCCGAACGGCGTGCCGCAGTGCGACACCTCTTTGGAGAGAAGTTTTACATTGCATAGTACCTTACAAATTTTGCCAGCATTAGGAGGGGGAAAACCACCGCTGACATTTTTTTTTTTTAATGATCTCGCCAGGATTCGTACCCAGGCGTTGAGCATCATTGGCGGACATGTAATGCTCTGCGCTACGGTGGCCTCCTACCTTAAGAAAGCTTATTAATAACTTACTTACTAAAAGATGCATTACGGCAGGCTTGGGATATGTGGATCTAAAAAGATGGGTCAGCAGAGGAATACCTCAAGGAGTTGTACTGTCTCCTCTACTTTGGAATATAGCCATTAACAATATGTTATTAATTCGGGAAGAGAAAGGTGTAAAAGTGGACGCGTATGCTGATGACGTGATAATTGGGGTTAGAGGAAAGTTTCTCAGCGATCTAAGAGATATACTTCAGAAAGCTCTAAGTGCAACAGCGAAGTGGGTTACTGAAAGTGGTCTAGCTATAAATCCGTGCAAGACTGAAGTAGTTTTTTTCAACAGGAGATACAAGTTGCCTACAGTGGCACCTGTCTCCTTGGGTCGAGAGAATGTTCCATTTACAGAAATCTCAAAATATCTGCGTATTTTGCTGGACAGGAAATTGAACTTCAAATCCAACATTTTGGAAAGAGCAAGAAAGGTAACTCTTGCCCTGTACACCTGCTAGAGAGCCATTGGCAAAAGTTGGGGGTTTAGACCGCGTATCATGCATTGGGTATATACTGCCGTTGGCAGGCCTACAAACCTATATGGTGTTGTGGTCTGGTGGACGGCGCTTCAAAAGTCCACCTACTGCTTAATGCTTAACCGGATCCTAAGGATGGCTTGTTTGTGCATCACAGCCGCACTGAGGACGACACCATCTGATGCACTGAATTAAATGCGACATCTTATGCCTCTGGACACTGTGGCTAGACAAATTGCAGGGACCACTGCCATGAGGTTAAAGGAACATTCTCATTGGGCATGTGGCGGCTACGGGCTATCCTTGATACAATATCCGTTGTTCCAGGCAGTGTGGATTACACCCTACCTGAGCCGCTTTTTGAAAAAAAAGTACTGTACCACTATTCCTGATAGAACCGATTGGTACCAAAAGTTACGTAGACTTCTATGCGGATTGTTCCAAACTAAACGACCAGGTGGGTTTTGGGGTGTATTCTATTGATCTAGAACTGGTCATATCGAAAAGGTTACCCGACCACTGCAGTGTGTATCAAGCAGAGATCCTTGCAATTAAGGAAGTGGTGGAATGGCTAAGATACAATGTCATTACGACGATTGTCATAAATATATTAGGTTGCCCAAAAAGTAATTGCGGATTTTTTAAAAGAAAGTAAATGCATTTTTAATAAAACTAAGAATGAACTTTAATCAAATATACTTTTTTTACACTTTTTTCTAAAGCAAGCTAAAAGTTACAGCTGATAACTGACAGAAGAAAGAATGCAACTACAGAGTCACAAGCTGTAAAAAAATTTTTCAACGCCGACTATATGAAAAATCCGCAATTACTTTTTGGGCAACCCAATATTTTCAGACAGCCAGACAGCCATTAAATCCCTGGAGAACGTATTTCTGAACACAAAAACCGCCCTCGACTGTCGCAGATCTCTCTACGAGATGGCTGAACAGTTCAAAATTCAACTGTTCTGGGTGCCGGGCCACAGAGATATCCCAGGGAATTCTAAAGCGGACGAGCTTGCGAGACTAGGAACTACCATACACATTCCAGAGATATTGGAATATGTGATTATGCCTCTAGCGATATGTAAGCTAAATTATCAGGACCAGGCCCGAAGGACAACGAATGATAGATGGTCACAAAGAGGGGGCTGTGAAAATTCCAAAATTTTGTGGCCTAATCTAGACTTGAAGAGGTCTACCGCTTTGCTGTCAGTGGGTAGAACAGACGTCTTAGTCATTGTGTCCGTCATGACAGGTCACTGTCTAATTGAAAAACATGCTGGCAGAGTGAAGGTTGCCAGCAACGACTTTTTCTGAATCTGTGAGGACATCGAAGAAGAAGAGACTATAGAACATCTTCTGTGTGTGTGTCCCTTACTAACGGTCAGAAGGTGTTCCACTTCTGGTTCTCATTTCTTTGAGAACCTGTCTGGTTTGTGAACATTCGCAAGTTGTTGGGCTTTTTAAAGCGATCTGCATGGTTCAACGGTAGGAACTAGAAGGCATTTTCTTTCTTCTGTCCCTTTGGTATCACAATGGACGAACACGTCTAACTGAGTCTGATGGCAGACTGCCACTTAAACCTAACCCAGGGCAAAAATTAGCAAAATAGGTCCACATTATGGAATAGATCCCATATTAGACCGAAATTCCGATTTTACTTCCCAAGACCACAAAAGGCTCATTTTCCATCCGACTTCCCACAAATTTGAAACAAATATTCCTTGTGTGCCTCTCCCATGTCAAATATGAGCCAAATCGGATAGTTTTTTCTATATAGCTGTCATATAGACCAATCTCCCCACTAAAAGTTGTTTCCATGAAACACCTTGGAAGTCATAAAAAAAACCAACGCATGCAAAATTTGAGCCATATCGAACAAAAATTGCGGCTTGTAAGGGCTCAGGAAGTCAAATCGGGCGATCGGTTTATATGGGAGCTATATCAGGGTATAGACCGATGTGGACCGTACTTTGCACAGTTGTTGGTAGTCATAACATAACACTATGTGTAAAATTTCAGCCAAATGGGATGAAATTTGAGGCGTCCAGGGTCTCAAGAAGTCAAATCGGGCGATCGGTTTATATGGGAGCTATATCAGGTTATAGACCGATGTGGACCGTACTTTGCCCAGTTGTTGGTAGTCATAATAGAACACTATGTGTAAAATTTCAGCCAAATGGGATGCAATTTGAGGCGTCCAGGGTCTCAAGAAGTCAAATCGGACTATCGGTTTATATGGGAGCCATATTAGGTAATGGACCGATTCGAACCGTACTTGACACAGTTGCTGGAAGTCATATCGGAACTCTAGTTGCAAAATTTTAGCCAAATCGGACGAAAATTAAGGCTTCCAGGGGCTCAAAACTTCAAATCGAGAGATCGGTTTATATGGGAGCTATATCCAAATCTGAACCAATATGGGTCATTTGCAATCCCCAACGACCTACATCTATGTTACATACATACATCACCTTTTTGTGCGCTGAACACAATATACTGAGCTTCCAATCACTGTATTCGCCATGTCTGCCTCTTACTTAGCCGGTCACTCATTGGCACCTGCGGCTTTGCAGACAAATAAACACAAATCAATTTTTATGTGTAGAAATTTGAATAAACTGGGAATAGTTCGCATATGAATACCTTTCTGAATAACCCATAAATCTAAGCTGCCTTCATAACGTTTGAAATACTTAAATTTTATTGCATCATTTCAAATCTTGAACTATTTGGTTTTCTGCATTGTCTCCTTTCACAAAAACGATTGATTTAAACATTGCTTTGCGTTTCAATCAACCAAAGGATACTTCTCCATAACTTTCAAAGCCATGGCTCTAATACCAGCCCAAGTTTCCTTAACTATGCCATCAATCATTTCAACAGGTGGATCAAATCCTGTTGATCCACCCGCTGGTAACTCCATGGTAAATGATATGGGAAAGCCAGCATTAAAGGCATAATCATCACTGGCGCCAGCAGCCACATACAGAACATTGGTGGAAGAGCCCACGGTGTAGTTGGTGCCACTAGCTGCATAAATGGCCTCTGCACCAGCCTCAGCCACTTCGTGGAGATCAGGCCAAGTGTCAGGCAAATCACTAAAAGAACAAGAGGAAAATTGTCACTAACTCTTAGCAAGCCTTTAAAAATCCATGACTTACGAAGTCCAGCCCCAAGGGTAAAGTATTAATTTACCCGTTGAGTGTAAAGTCAAATACATTTGACCTTTTCTCGGGCCATAGGTTAGGATCAGATCCCTTACCACCATGGCCTCGGGCTCGGAGAAGGGCCTAGGCCCGGCAAATGTTGAAGAACAGGGATCCCCTGAGGCGCCCTCTTCCATCCAGTGAAAATCAAAGTTGCGATTAGGATCCGTCCCATAGCAAATGCCACCTTCATGAAACAAAGGTTTGCGTGTTTTGCGCCACATGCGTGTATCTGGAGACTGCTGACTGTACTCATAACCATCGGCATTAACCACCGGCAAAATAACCCAATCGAAATCCAGCAGCAAATCACGATTTTCTTCAAAATTCTCCACCAATTGATCGATGACATAGAGTGCAGTGGCGGGAGAAATCCATTCACGAGCATGAAAACCACCATCAACTAAATTGACATTTTTATTGTTTCTACCATCTCCATTGGTTATGATCAAAGCTTTTAGTTCACGTTCCTCAAATGAATGTCCCACCTTTTTAAGGAACACTCTATGAGCGTATTTTTGGGCCAAGGATTCCAAGTAAACATTGATGACTGCATGACTGTAATACTGATTGGTACCCAAACGTCCTTGGCCTTTGTAGGGAAATAGTCTTTGCATGGCTTGATTCTTTTCAAAATTTCGTCTTATGGTTGTGCCCACATTTTCATCGATTATCTTGAAGCCTATATCATTTTGCTGCATAATTCTGGCAAAGTCATCAATATGCTTGGGATGTACTATGACCCTTTCAGAGTTTAGGAAATCATAGGCATCTTCCTGCGATGCCAACTTATTTAGCAATTCAAGTTGATTTTCCTCTGTCGTTGATAGTAGAAAAAGTTGATGACTATACGGGAAAGAAAAAAAAGAAAAATGGTACAAAAATTAGAAACTATTTACCAACTGCGGAACAATAGAAGGATGAAAAGGACGATAAAATATGGTACTCCGTCTTGTACTTCTGGGCCCTTGGTTTCAAAGACGGCAATATCGACCTTTTGACACCATACACCAAGTAAAGTTCTAAAATAGACCAAATCGGGACATTTGGATACATCTGCATTATATGTGAGATCGAACCCATTTAAGATCTTGGACCAATTAAAGGCACCGTTTTTATCGGGTTACAAAAATTAGAAACTATTTTCCCACTGCGGAACAATAGAAGGATGAAAAGGACGATAAAATATGGTACTCCGTCTTGTACTTCTGGGCCCTTGGTTTCAAAGACGGCAATATCGACCTTTTGATACCATACACCAAGTAAAGTTCTAAAATAGACCAAATCGGGACATTTAGATACATCTGCATTATATGTGAGATCGAACCCATTTAAGATCTTGGACCAATTAAAGGCACCGTTTTTATCGGGTTTCGTTTAAATTTGGAACATCACCCATATGGCAAATCAGGCCTTACTTGAATTTACGATACCAGCTATAACGAACAATCACCCTAATAAACGTCTTGGGATGAATTTATAAACCGAATAGGAAGTATCGGGACCGCACCTAGATGGCTCACAGATTTTGGGCACTATGGATTCGGGCCGTAACCTCGAAATGGGGCCTGAATCCGAGGATATTCCATTGGCGGTC
Source organism: Stomoxys calcitrans (assembly GCF_963082655.1). NCBI lineage: Eukaryota > Metazoa > Arthropoda > Insecta > Diptera > Muscidae > Stomoxys > Stomoxys calcitrans. The sequence continues at coordinate 226,320,129 of NC_081552.1, read as the reverse complement.
AATTGAGTGATCAGTCTATAAGTCAACTAAATATACCTGTCTAGACATGGACCAATCTGGACCATGCGGCCAGGTGTTTAATATAATCCGCTGCTAATAATTTCATCCAAATGGGGCATATAATGGACCGAGGGTTATAAATCCCAACGAAATTGGTTTAGGTTAGCTTAATTTAAAAAGTGGGTGCCACGTGTCTCTAAGCCGCAAAAGGCAGGCATTGACATAAGAAATGATCCAATATCTCATCTTTCCCACATGGCCTATACCCATGCTATTACTTGCCGTACCCGTTCTTCATCATTGAGCTCGTACGTCTATGCGTCCAGTTATGATACAGAAAGATATAGTGAGGTCACCATTCTTTCGTATTGCGACCCCTTCTTCCATACCGAGGGGATAGCGTTTGTATCCCAGGTCTCCGCGATTATTGGGGTGATTGCTTGAGCTATGGGGTGTGCTCCAGACCAGCAGGTATACTACCAGCGCCGGCTGATTTGCTGTTTTTTGAGTGAGACTAGAACGGCCTCAATATATTCGATGGTTGGTGGGGCTGTAGATATATCCCTTCGTGCGTTTCGGCGCAAAGAGATGGCCGGAGCTCACATCCTCGGTTACTATTCCTTCGCAGGTGATGAAGCCGAGCCATAGGTCTAATTGTTGTTGGGGTGTTGTTTATTCCGATCCGTCCTCATCTTGTTGCCGCTCATTTGTTTTACTGACTCGTAGACACCACGCATGTTTCCAATATTAGCTGCATTTTCTGCTTGCTCTGCCAGCATATTAAAATATATTCGCTTATCTCTGCGAACTACGCGTTTGACCAGCGAGACGGAGGCGCGATATTCAGTCCTGGCTGCGGTTTTCTACATAGTGCCCAACATCTGTGAGCATTTGCAGTACGCTCCTGAATGTGATACTTCCAATTAAGTTTCCTATCCAAGATCACTCCTAAGTATTTGACATTGTCAGACCTTGTTGAGGAAACGTGGTGTATCAAATCGACCCATCTTCGTATTTTTCGTGAACAGGCATATTTCAGTCTTCTCTGGGTTAACATTGTGACTCCTGGTTCTAGCCCAGTCATATACCATTCCCTCATACTTCGCAATGGCGGTGCACCCAAAAAATGCGTTAATTTCCTTTTACTCTCTACTCTACTTTACTCTACTCTACTCTACTCTACTCTACTCTACTCTACTCTACTCTACTCTACTCTACTCTACTCTACTCTACTCTACTCTACTCTACTCTACTCTACTCTACTCTACTCTACTCTACTCTACTCTACTCTACTCTACTCTACTCTACTCTACTCTACTCTACTCTACTCTACTCTACTCTACTCTACTCTACTCTACTCTACTCTACTCTACTCTACTCTACTCTACTCTACTCTACTCTACTCTACTCTACTCTACTCTACTCTACTCTACTCTACTCTACTCTACTCTACTCTACTCTACTCTACTCTACTCTACTCTACTCTACTCTACTCTACTCTACTCTACTCTACTCTACTCTACTCTACTCTACTCTACTCTACTCTACTCTACTCTACTCTACTCTACTCTACTCTACTCTACTCTACTCTACTCTACTCTACTCTACTCTACTCTACTCTACTCTACTCTACTCTACTCTACTCTACTCTACTCTACTCTACTCTACTCTACTCTACTCTACTCTACTCTACTCTACTCTACTCTACTCTACTCTACTCTACTCTACTCTACTCTACTCTACTCTACTCTACTCTACTCTACTCTACTCTACTCTACTCTACTCTACTCTACTCTACTCTACTCTACTCTACTCTACTCTACTCTACTCTACTCTACTCTACTCTACTCTACTCTACTCTACTCTACTCTACTCTACTCTACTCTACTCTACTCTACTCTACTCTACTCTACTCTACTCTACTCTACTCTACTCTACTCTACTCTACTCTACTCTACTCTACTCTACTCTACTCTACTCTACTCTACTCTACTCTACTCTACTCTACTCTACTCTACTCTACTCTACTCTACTCTACTCTACTCTACTCTACTCTACTCTACTCTACTCTACTCTACTCTACTCTACTCTACTCTACTCTACTCTACTCTACTCTACTCTACTCTACTCTACTCTACTCTACTCTACTCTACTCTACTCTACTCTACTCTACTCTACTCTACTCTACTCTACTCTACTCTACTCTACTCTACTCTACTCTACTCTACTCTACTCTACTCTACTCTACTCTACTCTACTCTACTCTACTCTACTCTACTCTACTCTACTCTACTCTACTCTACTCTACTCTACTCTACTCTACTCTACTCTACTCTACTCTACTCTACTCTACTCTACTCTACTCTACTCTACTCTACTCTACTCTACTCTACTCTACTCTACTCTACTCTACTCTACTCTACTCTACTCTACTCTACTCTACTCTACTCTACTCTACTCTACTCTACTCTACTCTACTCTACTCTACTCTACTCTACTCTACTCTACTCTACTCTACTCTACTCTACTCTACTCTACTCTACTCTACTCTACTCTACTCTACTCTACTCTACTCTACTCTACTCTACTCTACTCTACTCTACTCTACTCTACTCTACTCTACTCTACTCTACTCTACTCTACTCTACTCTACTCTACTCTACTCTACTCTACTCTACTCTACTCTACTCTACTCTACTCTACTCTACTCTACTCTACTCTACTCTACTCTACTCTACTCTACTCTACTCTACTCTACTCTACTCTACTCTACTCTACTCTACTCTACTCTACTCTACTCTACTCTACTCTACTCTACTCTACTCTACTCTACTCTACTCTACTCTACTCTACTCTACTCTACTCTACTCTACTCTACTCTACTCTACTCTACTCTACTCTACTCTACTCTACTCTACTCTACTCTACTCTACTCTACTCTACTCTACTCTACTCTACTCTACTCTACTCTACTCTACTCTACTCTACTCTACTCTACTCTACTCTACTCTACTCTACTCTACTCTACTCTACTCTACTCTACTCTACTCTACTCTACTCTACTCTACTCTACTCTACTCTACTCTACTCTACTCTACTCTACTCTACTCTACTCTACTCTACTCTACTCTACTCTACTCTACTCTACTCTACTCTACTCTACTCTACTCTACTCTACTCTACTCTACTCTACTCTACTCTACTCTACTCTACTCTACTCTACTCTACTCTACTCTACTCTACTCTACTCTACTCTACTCTACTCTACTCTACTCTACTCTACTCTACTCTACTCTACTCTACTCTACTCTACTCTACTCTACTCTACTCTACTCTACTCTACTCTACTCTACTCTACTCTGCTCTACTCTACTCTACTCTACTCTACTCTACTCTACTCTACTCTACTCTACTCTACTCATACTCTACTCTACTCTACTCTACTCTACTCTACTCTACTCTACCTCTAGACCACGGAGTGGTCGAGCCCTTGCTTTTTTATGTCCGGGACTACAGGGGCGCAAGCTACACATCTGAGTTTGTCGTTTATCACCGATCTGGGATATCTTGCTTATGTATTACTACCAGGATGTCTACTCAGGTACATCATTTATTCGGAATGGTTTCAAAAGGGACATAAGGGAATCACTTGCAGTAGTGTGTGAGTATATGGTAGACAGTTAGGTGAGCAACAATCGGTGTTCCTTCTTAGGAAGCAATAAATATGTCCGCATATGGAGGTTTCCTCCTTATTTTGGTCAAGGTCTTACCTGAGGACTCATTATTTAATATCAATCTATTTGCAACAATGATTGATACTAAATTATGAGTCCTGGCTTCCATAGGCTTAAGATGTCAAATCGGGAAATGGGTTTATATGGGAGCTATATCTAAATCTGAACCGATATAACCCATTTGCAATACCCAACAACCTACATCAATATCAAGTATCTGTTCAAAATTTCTAGCGGCTAGTTTTACACGTTCGACGGCTATCGAGATTTCGATGGACAGACATGGCTAGTTCCAATCAGAATTTTGAGACGATCAAGAATATATATACTTTTAGGGTCCTAGATCAATATTTCGAGGTTTTACAAACGGAATGACTTGATTAGTATACCTCCATCTTATGGTGGTGGGCATAAAAATGCTGAATGGAGAACGAGCGGTGACTTCAGGCGCGTCAACGCAGATAGAGAGCCAGAGCGTTACCCCATAACGTGGGTATTAAGAGTTCAGCACGGCCGAACTTAACACGTTTTTACTTGTTTTTTATCTACAATATTTTTTTTTGTTCATAAAAAGAAAACAGTGTACCTCCTTTGTGCCACTTTACAAATAACTGCCACTTTTTTTACAAATGACACTTTTTGTGCCACTATTTGAAAATTTCCAACGGTAACTCTGCATTGGCGGACATATTTATTTCTGCACCACAGTGCCTCCGATTTCTGATTTCTCCGCAATTAATTACATCCTGTGTTTCATATAGTCAACAATGTGTAACCACCAAGCTTTAAAAATTCGTCACTCATTTCAATACTTACCCCTCATAGTTACTTGGCTCCGTTTCAATACTTACCCCTCATAGTTACTTGGCTCCGCAGCGATTAGATATGCAACACAGCCAATAAGGGCTACTGCCACTTGAAATGAACCCATTACTATCAATTAAAATTTGCCTTCTTTGTGAGTACCACCCTCTAGAACTGTTGAAAATCAACTGCCTCACAACGATCGATCGTTCGATCGATCGATGTATCACAGTCGAGTTTAGCGTTTTAGTATCCCATAACATGGACATTATCAAAAATCGATTACAGCTAATAAATAGTTAATCACAACCAATTGGCAAACTATAAACGAATGTCTTAAACTAATTAGCCGATAAGAATGAAGAATACGTTTTTTGTTCTAGACGGAATAGGGAATATTAGGTGTATTAACTCAATTGATTAAACTAAAATTTAATTTAAAAAACCAGTAAGAGCGTGCTAAGTGCGGCCGAGCCGAATCTTATATACCCTCCACCATGGATCGCAAATTGTCGAGTTCGATGCGCGGTATCTCTTTTAAGGCAAACAAAGAATATTGAATAAGAACTGTTATGCTATGGAAGCTATATCAAGTTATAGTCCGATTCGGACCATAAATGAATGCTGAACAATGTAGAAGTTATTGTCTAATATTTCAGTTCTTTGCGCCTTGTAGGGGCTCAAGAAGCAAAATCGGGAGATAGGTTTATATGGCAGCTGTATCAAGCTATTGATCGATTCAGACCATATTAGACACGTATGTTAAAGGTCATGAGAGAAGCCGTTGTACAAAATTTCAGTCAAATCGAACGAGAATTGCGCCCTCTAGAGGCTCAGTAAGTCAAGATCCCAGATCGGTTTATATGGCAGCTATATCAAGTTCTATACCGATCTACGCCACACTTAGCACAGTTATTGGAAGTCATAATAAAACACCTCATGCAAAATTTCAGTCAAATCGAACGATAATTGCGCCCTCTAGAGGCTCAAGAAGTCAAGACCCAAGATCGGTTTATATAACAGCTATAACAAAACATGGACCGATTGGAACCATACTTAGCGCAGTTGTTGGAAGTGATACCAAAACACCTCGTGGAAAATTTCAGTCAAATCGGACGAGAATTGTGCCCTCTAGAGGCTCAAGAAGTCAAGACCCAAGATCGGTTTATATGGCAGCTATATCAAAACATGGATAGATTTGAACCATACATAGCGCAGTTGTTGCAAGTGATACCAAAACACCACGAGCAAAATTTCAGTCAAATCGGGTGAGAATTGCGCCCTCTAGGGGCTCAAGAAGTCAAGACCCAGGATCGGTTTATATAGCAGCTATAACAAAACATGGACCGATTGGAACCATACTTAGCGCAGTTGTTGGAAGTGATACCAAAACAACACGAGCAAAATTTCAGTCAAATCGGACGAGAATTGCGCCCTCTAGAGGCTCAAGAAGTCAAGACCCAAGATCGGTTTATATGGCAGCTATATCAGGATAGATTTGAACCATACATAGCGCAGTTGTTGGAAGTGATACCAAAACACCACGTAAAAACATGGACCGATTTGACCCATTTACAATCCCAACCGATCCACACTAATAAAAAGTATTTGTGCAAACATTCAAGCGGCTAGCTTTACTCCTTCGAAAGTATGCGTGCTTTCGACAGACGGACAGACTGACGGATAGGCGGACGCCCATGGCTAGATCGACTTAAAATGACATGCAAATGCAAATTTTGCCCATCAACATTCCACTAAGGAACAGGGGCAAACTTCTCACATATCAATGAGTGCAGTCCGATTCAAGTCTAAGCTCAATGATAAGGGGCTTCCTTTTTATAGCCGAGTCTGAACGGCGTACCGCAGTGCGACACCTTTTTGGAGAGAAGTTTTACATGGCATAGTACCTCACAAATGTTGCCAGCATTAGGAGGGGAGAACCACCGCTGAAAATTTTTTTCTGATGGTCTCGCCAGGATTCGAACCCAGGCGTTCAGTGTCATAGGCGGTCATGCTAACCTCTGGACTACGGTGGCCTTAAAATGACATGACGATCAAGAATATATATTCTTTATGGGGTCTCAGACGCACATTTCGAGGTGTTACAAACAGAATGACGAAATTAGTATACCCCCATCCTATGGTGGAGGGTATAATAATTTGTTAAAGAAATTCGTATATAAAGGGTGTTGTTTTAGTGTGGCTACACATTTTTATACCCACCGCCATAGGATGGGGGTATACTTATCTAGTCATTCCGTTTGTAACACCTCGAAATATTGGTCAAGGACCCCATAAAGCACATATATTCTTGATCGTCTCGACATTCTGAATCGAACTAGCCATGTCCTTCCGTCCGTCTGTCGAAATCACGATAGGGGTCGAACGCGTAGAGCTAGACGCTTGAAATTTTGCACAGATACTTTATATTGATGTAGGTCGTTGGAGATTGCATATGGGTCATATCGGTTCAGATTTGGATATAGCTCCCATAAATACCAATCTCCTGATTTGACTTCTTAAGCCCCTGGAAGCCGCAATTTTTGTCCAATTTGGCTGAAATTGTGTGCATGGTATTTTGTTATGACTTCCAACAACTGTGCCAAGTACGGTCTATATCGGTCTATAACCAGATATTGCTCCCATATAAACCGTTCTCCCGATTTGACTTCTTGAGCCCCTGGAAGTCTCAATTTTTGTCCGATTTGCCTGAATTGTTCGAGATTGGCCTCTGGCTGTGGCGGTCACCCTTGTTCTTATCTTAAGTCTAAATTCTGACCATAATATTGAATTATTTGCGGTTTATATCTTTGTGTAACCCACGTGCCCTGAAAAACACCCAATATTTGGCTATAATCTGTGTTGCCTTTAATTGGCTACTTCAAATTAATCAACCATTGTCTGAAGATAGTGGCTTTCTCTGGCCATTGATAGATATGCCGGAAGTAGATATACAAATTTTTTAATCAATTAAAAAAAAAAAACTGTTAAATTTTAATTAAGCACTTCAGCATGGAGTAATCTATAAGAATTCCACCCTTTCTGTAGGATATTTCTCAACCACCTTCTTGGCCATGGCACGAATACCAATCCAGGTCTCAGTGACGAAATCATCGATTTTCGAGGCTGGAGGATCGAAACCGGTGAGACCACCACCGGGCAGTTCCATGGTTATGGAAATGGGGAAACCGGCATAGAAGGCATAATCATCACTGGCACCGGCGGCTATATACAAGACATTGGTGGAGGAGCCCACACTGTAGACGGTGCCGGTGGCTTCGAAAATGGCATCACCACCAGCACGGGCAACTTCATCCAAATCCTCCCAGGTATCAGGTAAGTCGCTGTAAGTGGAAATTCATTATGTGAACAAAACTAAACCAGAGCATTGAGTCTCGCCACACTTACGAGGTCCAACCCCATGGATACAAAAGATAATTGCCATAGGAGTGTATGGTCAAATACATGACACCACGCCCCCTCAACGAATGCATTAGGTCACGCACAATCATAGTTTCAGGCTCAGAGAAGGCCTTGGGTCCAGCAAAGGTATCAGAGCAGGGGTTGCTCGAAGCACCCTCTTCATTCCAATGGAAGTCAAAGTTGCGATTGGGATCGGCACCATAACAGGTTTGGCCCATATACTTGTAGGGTTGACGAGTTTTACGCCAAATACGTGCCAAACTGCTGGTCTGGGTGTGCTCATAGCCATCAGGATTGACCACAGGCAAGATGACCCAATCATAGTCCAGCAACAAATCGGCATTCTCAGCAAAATTCTCCACCAATTGGTCGATGGTATACAAATTGGCAGCCGGGGAGATCCATTCACGGGCATGGAAACCACCATCCATGAAGATAATATTTTTTCCCAGGCGTCCATCACCATTGGTAATGGTTATGGTCTTGATGTCACGGCCCTCAAAGGAGCGACCCACCTTCTTGACAAAAACGCGAGTGGGATAACGTGAGGCTAAATCATCAATGTAGGCATTGATTTCCTCATGACTGTAATAGCGATCGGTAGTCAAACGACCTTGGCCATTGAAAGGCATCATTTGGCGCATCATCTTTCTCATTTGGAATTCCTGTTCAATGGTGCGACCAACATTCTCATTGACCACACGATGAGGTAAATCCATGCGGGCCAAGGCATTCAGGAAATTCTCCTCCTCATTGGGCATAACCATGACGCGGGCCACATGGTTGGGGATTTTCTTCAAGGCAAAGAAATCATAGAAATCCTCATTTTTGGAAAGCTCAAAAAGGAAATCGGCTTGCTCCTGGGTACGCGGTATGACCTCGAAGACTTTGTAGCTGAAATAAGAAAATTTGTTTAGAATTAAATACCAAGAGTACATAGAAAAGCCCCACTTACCCATCATAGGCTATGCCTTGACTCAAGGCAATCACTGCCCCCAGCAATAGAATTAAAACACCTGAACGCAGCATTATTCCGGTGATCTGTCGGTGCTAGATCACTGTATGAAACTGATTTCACCGCTACTGCGTTACTTCCCTCTAAATATATTGCAACATTGCTTCTCGATATGTGGGCTCCTACATGTAATCTAATCACTATATTCGTTTTTTTTTTTAATAAATTAATTTCTAATGAATTAAACTCTAATCATAATTTAAATGATTTTTCTTTTAGTTTGAAGTGGGCGCAGAATATCTATAAACGTAGCGAATATTTATTATCATATCAGTTTAACTTGATAGGGAAAAATCAATGGAGATAGGGAAACACTTAGATTGTAGCATAAATCTTTCAGTGAAATCAATGCATCTGTTTGAAAGGGAGAGTACAATAATTATGGTTAAAAGTTGAATGACAAAAGTGAATTTCAGTTCTTAAAGGTATGGGTGTGACGACTTCAATTTTGGTCGTTAAGTCACTTATGTCTCAATGCATGGTAAGGTTAGGTTAGGTAAGAGTGGCACCCCTTTACAGACTCACTTAGACAATTTCAAGTCCATTGTGATACCACAGTAGCGATAGATCAAGGCATCTGGCGGAAATCGAACCCACGACCCCTACACTGGTGATCCTAAAACGCTACCAACTCGGCATAGTGAACGTCCAAATTAGGCCGTAAGACCAGCTAACTTTGCAAAGGTACCCATGTTTGCCCTGATAAGGGAGAGCGGAGAGACCCCTGTTTTATACCCACCACCAAAGGATGGGGTATATTCATTTTATCATTCCGTTTGCATTACATCGAAATATCCATTCCCAAACCTATCTTCTTATATATAACAAGCAAAAAGGCGTTAAGTTCGGCCGGGCCGAACTTTGGATACCCACCACCTCGGGTATATATGTAAACCACCTTTCATCAAAATTCGGTGAAAATTGCATATCTTATGTCACATAGCAGTTATATCGAAATATGATCCAATTTGGACCAAATGCTGATAAGTACAAGTCATTGTTTAATAGCGTATAACAAAATATTGGTCTTTTTAGTTGTTATATCTAAAAATAAACCGATCTGAACTATATACGACACGGATGTCCAAAAGCATAACATAAGTCAGTGTGTCAAATTTCAGTGCAATCGGATTAAAAATGCGCCTTTTATGGGGCCAAGAATTTAAATCGAGAAATCGGTCTATATGGCAGCTATATGCAAATCTTGATCGATCTAGACCAAATTGCAGAAATATGTGGAGGGGCTTAACTTAACTCTTTGTCCCAAATTTCGGCAAAATCGGACAATAAATGCGCTTTTTATGGCCCCAAAACCTAAAACCGAGAAATCAGTCTATATGGCGGCTATATCCAAATCTGGGCCGATCAAATTGAGGGAGAATGTTGAAGGGCCTAACACAACTCACTGCCCCAAATTTCCGCAAAATCGGATAATAAAAGTGGCTTTTATGGGCCTAAGACCCTAAGTTGGAGGATCGGTCTATATGGCTGCTATATCCAAATCTGAACCGATCTGAGCCATATTGACGGAGGATATCGAAGGGCCTAAGACAACTCACTGTCCCACATTTAAGCAAAATCGGATAATAAATGTAGCTTTTAAGGGCGTATGACCCTAAATCGGAGGATCGGTCTATATGGCAGCTATATCCAAACCTGGGCCGATCTAAGCCAAATTGAGGGAGAATGTTGAAGGGCCTAACACAACTCACTGCCCCACATTTCCGCAAAATCGGATAATAAATGTAGCTTTTATGGACCTATGACCCTAAATCGGAGGATCGGTCTATATGGCAGCTATATCCAAATCTGGACCGATCTGGGCCAAATTGACCGAGGATGTCGAAGGGCATAACACAACTCACTGTCCCAAATTTCAGCAAAATCGGATAATAAATGTAGCTTTTATTCGCCTAAGACCCTAAATCGGCTGATCGGTCTATAAGGCAGCTATATCCAAATCTGAACCGATCTGGGCCAAATTGACGAAGAGCGTTGAAGGGCTGAACACAACTAACTGTCTTAAATTTCAGCAAAATCGGATAATAAATGTGGCTTTTATGGGCCTCAGACCCTAAATTGGAGGATCGGTCTATATGGCAGCTATATCCAAATCTGAACCGATCTGGGCCAAATTGACGAAGGACGTTGAAGGGCTGAACACAACTCACTGTCTTAAATTTCAGCAAAATCAGATAATAAAAGTGGCTTTTATGGGCCTAAAACCCTAAATTGGAGGATCGGTCTATATGACAGCTATATCCAAATCTGAACCGATCCGAGCCATATTGACGGAAGTTGTCGAAGGGCCTAAGACAACTCACTGTCTTAAATTTCAGCAAAATCGGATAATAAATGTGGCTTTTATGGGCTTAAGACCCTAAATTGGAGGATCGGTCTATATGGCAGCTATGTATATCCAAATCTGGACCGATCTGAGCCATATTGACGGAAGATGTCGAAGGGCCTAAGACAACGCACTGTCCCAAATTTCAGCAAATTCGGATGATAAATGTGGCTTTTATTGGCCTAAGACCCTAAATCGGCTGATCGGTCTATATGGGGGCTATATCAAGATATAGTCCGATTTAGCCCATCTTCGAACTTAACCTGCTTATGGACAAAAAAAGAGTCTGTGCGAAGTTTCAGCTCAATATCTCTATTTTTGAAGACTGTAGCGTGATTTCAACAGACAGACGGACGGACATGTCTATATCGTCTTAGATTTTTACGCTGGTCAAGAATATATATACTTTATAGGGTCGGAAATGGGTATTTCGATGTGTTGCAATCGGAATGACAAAATGAATATACCCCCATCCGTCGGTGGTGGGTATAAAAATCAACTTGTTTTTGTTTGTTCCGTATAGACTCAAAAACGGCTGAACCGATTACCTTGAAATTTTCACAGATTGTGTTGGTTGGTCCGGAAGGAAACTTAGGCTATATAATATTTTGGTATCGGGAGGGGGCGGACCCTTCCCCTTACCACAAAAGTACTACCCAAAAATAAAAGTGGACCGAACGGGACACTATGGGATTCAAATGAAAGGCATTCGAGAGTAGAGTAGGAATTTCATAATAAAAGTTGGGTCCAAGTTTCTGCGGGGTCGCCCCAGCCCCAAAACCCCTTAAAAAAGGTTTATTTGACGATCATGACAATATCGTATTCGGGAGTAGATTACGTATATGGTCAGGAAGTAGGAAGAGGCTTTATAATTTATTGATAACGGAAGGGGGCGGACCCTCCCCCTTACCCCAAAATCAAAAGTGGACCGATAACGACAATATAGGTATCAAATATAACGAAACTGGCATACAAATTCATGTCGAAGTATAGGGGCTCAATCCACTTCCATAAAAACGCCCAAAATGGGCACATTAGCCAATCACGGACATATGGGACTAGGTTTGTTTGCTCCGTATAGACTAAAAAACGGAAGAACCGATTCGAAATATTCGCATATTGTGTAGGTTGGTCTGAAAGCCAACATAGGCTTCATAACTTTTCGGTATCGGAAGGGGGACAGACCCTCCCGCCCCCCTCGAAGGGGGACAGACCCTTACGCCAAAAACACAACGCAAAATCAAAAGTGGACCGATCAGGACAATATACATATCAAATGATAGGTATTGGATAGTAGAATACGAATATGGTATTAAAATTTGAGTCTAAGTACCCATCGGGCGCCCTATCCCCAAAACTCCCCCAAACAGACATATTGGACATTCATTTCAATATGGGACTCAAATGAAAGGTATTCGAGAGTAGATTTCGAATGTGGCATACAAAGTCAGATCGAAGTATAGGGGATCACGCCGCCCGTCAAAAATGTCTTTAGACCCAATATGACTATATGCTACTTGGCTGAACCGATTTTCTTAAAATTTGCATAGATTGTATACATTTGTCTGGAAAGGAACGTAGACTATAGAATTTTTAGATATCGGGTAAAGGCAGACCCTCCCCCTTACCCCTAAAACACCACCCAAAAACAAACGTGGACCGATAAGGACAATACGGGTATCAAATATAACGAAACTGGCATACAAATTCATGTCGAAGTATATGGGGTCAACCCACTTCCATAAAAACGCCCAAAATTTAACACGGACATATGGGACTCGGTTTGCTTGTTCCGTATAGACTAAAAAACGGCAGAACCGATTTGAAATATTGGCATATTGTGTAGGTTGGTCTGAAAGCCATTACAGGCTTCATAATTTTTCGGTATCGGAAGGGGGACGAACCCTCCCCCTTACGCCAAAAACAAAACCCAAAATCAAAAGTGGACCGATCAGGACAATATACATATCAAATGATAGGTATTGGAGAGTAGAATACGAATATGGTATTAAAATTTGAGTCTAAGTACCCATCGGGCGCCCTATCCCCAAAACTCCCCCAAACAGACATATTGGACGTTCATTTCAATATGGGACTCAAATGAAAGGTATTCGAGAGTAGATTTCGAATGTGGCATACAAAGTCAGATCGAAGTATAGGGAATCACGCCACCCGTCAAAAATGTTTTTAGACCCAATATGACTATATGATACTTGGCTGAACCGATTTTCTTAAAATCTCTCTGACACGTCCTTTCATTGGAGTGCAATATATATTCTCGGTAATCCTACATAACAGTTTGACGTTGCATTTATTGTGAGGAGAGGGTCGGTACCCCCCGACGCTAAGAACCAAACCACAATTTATTTGAGTCTTTTATTGTCGCGATCTACTGTCCTGATCTACTGAAACCGCAGGTTTACTTGAATCCTTATAACAAAATTAGATTCGAAATATACTGTCATAGACCCTTCTTTTAATGGACATATTATGCCGATCGAATTACCTATTGAAGTGTTTTTAGTGGGTGGGCCGGTCCCAGACTCTGTCCTAATTGTGCATGCCAGATTCGTAGTCAAGTCCCAAAGACCTTTTATTTGATACCCATCTTTTGATTGGGGAGGCCCACTAGACACCTTGAACCAAATTCTTTGAACAGATGTGTACTCAGCTTCCACATATCTTTCGTTTGATACCCATATTGTCTGAATGGATAAACATGTCTTGTTGAGGGGTTTTGGGAGGTGGGGGCGCCTCAGACACCAAGGAATACATTTTTATATAAGCATTGGACTCAAGCTTTAAATAGCTTTCATTTGACTCAAGCTTTAAATAGCTTTTATTTGATGATATCCATATTTTCCCAATCGGTAAATTTGTCGGCGACCGGGGCTAATGGGCTCCCCGGTAGCCGAGTTGATAGCGTGCTTGGATTACCAGTGCGGCGTCGTGGGTTCGATTCCCGCGAGAAGCCTTGGTCTGTCGCTACCGTGGTATCACAATGGGCATAAAATTGTCTAAGTCTATAAAGGACTGCCACTCTTACCTAACCTGCTAGGGAATTTTAGACGGTGAAGAGGGGCCTCAGACGCCAAAAATATTTTTTTGACTCAGATTTGTACTCTACTTTTAAATACCTTTTGTTTGATACCCATATTACTCAAAGCGGTCAAAGTGTCCTGTTGGGTAACACTTAGGGTAACCTTTTAATGCCAAGTTCGTACTCTACTCACAAATACCTTTCATTTGATACTCATATTGCCCAAAGCGGTGAAAGTGCCCTCTTGGGGTGTGAACTCCCCGAAACTTAAGAGTGAAATTTTTATACCAAATTCGTACTCTACTCTTAAATACCTTTCATTTGATACCCATATTGTCCCAATCGGTGCACATGTCCGTTCCGGTGGGTTTTGGGATGGGGCGTCCCCCCAAGTTATTTGACCCCAAAATATTTTACCAATTTCATGTTTTTGGGGTACCATGAGGGGGCATACATGAAATTTCGCTTAAATCAGTGCACGCATCTCCGAGATCTGTTTTTTTTTTGAAAATTCGGGTATGGGGGAGGGTCCGCTCCCCCTTCGGATATCAAAGAATGTAGTAACCTATTTTCACCGGGGGCTCAAGCTCTACCATCTGTAAAAATTTCTTGAAAATTGGTTGAGCCGTTTTCGAGTCTATACGGAATAAACAAACAAACAAACAAAGCGCAACAATTTCATTTTTATATAATAGAAAATTTAAGATGAATAGGAAGAGGAGGATGATGATGAGTATGAAGACATCACATCGTGGATGTAAAGGTCGCATTAAATATGCCCCTGAGGGCATTTAAATGTGATTGTCAAATCCACACGGCAATACCTGGGTAGTGCCAAAGACAACAATAGGGAGCGCGTCCCCCGCCACTAATGGGCATTTTAGGTCGCTACGGGATCGAGGGGCCTTTGCCCCAGAAACGGACTTCAGGATTTCGTTCCTGGGTTCAGAATTTTATTTAAGTAACATGTGCGGAAGAGTCGCCAGCTGTGGGGAACGCAGTGGATTTGATGTTTGACATTACAATTTCTCCACCCTCCACCATAGGATGGGGGTATACGAGTTTCGTCATTCTGTTTGTAAGACCTCGAAATATGCATCTGAGACCCCATAAAGTATATATATTCTTGATCGTCATGTCATTTTAAGTCGATCTAGCCATTTCCGTCCGTCTGTCCGTACGTCCGTCCGTCTGTCTGTCGAAAGCACGCAAACTTTCGAAGAAGTAAAGCTAGCCGCCTGAAATTTTGAACAAATACTTTTTGTTAGTGTAGGTCGGTTGGTATAGCTTACATATAAACCGATCTTGGGTCTTGACTTCTTGAGCCTCTAGAGGGCGCAATTCTCATCCGATTTGATTGAAATTTTGCACGTAGTGTTTTGGTATCACTTCCAACAACTTTGCTAAGTATGATTCATATCGGTTCATAATCTGGTATAGCTGGCATATAAACCGATCTTGGGTCTTGACTTCTTGAGCCTCTAGAGGGCGCAGTTCTCATCCGATTTGGCTGAAATCTTGCATGAGGTGTTTTGTTATGACTTCCAATAACTCAGCTGAGTATGGCGTAAATCGGTATAGAACCTGATATAGCTGCCATATAAACCCATCTGGGATCTTGACATCTTGAGCCTCTAGAGGTCGCAATTCTCATCCGATTTGGCAGATTTGTTTTTTTTCGAGTCCCACTGTACATTTCCATTTCATATGAATAAAACACTAACGCCTAAAAGACCACATCGGTGTTTGGCAGTTTCTCATTGAATTTTCGAACACAAGTATGAACAATAGCATTGGCATACGATAATATATCATAAAGTATATCTACCGCCTTATATATCGCATTGGTCGTTATATGGACATCATAAAATGATAAAATGACGGCACCTTAGGTAGCCAAATAACTTTGAAGAAATATTAAAAAGAATTCAGTTTCCTAAATAAACTTGACTAGATCATGTGGTGGCAGAAAAAAGTCCTGAAAGTTGTTTTGGTGGTGCTGTGGATGGTGACAACAGTTGCGCATAGTTTTGAGCTATACAAGGAGTAAGAGGAAAGGATATAAGTTTAAATTTACAAAAGTAATGTCTCTTCTTTCCCATCGTTAATATAAAAAAACATCCAATAGCTACAAAGTCTATGATATTTTCGCTGAAGATGAGCAACAAC
Source organism: Stomoxys calcitrans (assembly GCF_963082655.1). Taxonomy (NCBI): domain Eukaryota; kingdom Metazoa; phylum Arthropoda; class Insecta; order Diptera; family Muscidae; genus Stomoxys; species Stomoxys calcitrans. The sequence continues at coordinate 226,303,597 of NC_081552.1, read as the reverse complement.
TGCGTAGCCTGTACCAACTGCACAAGGATAATAGGGCTTATGATTTCCTCAACTTGGCCAGAACAACTAAACAAATATCCAAAGTCCTGGTGGCACCTCAACAAGATGCTAAGTTGAGAAACTTATTAGATAAAAATTCCCTTAATTTCTCCTTAATTATGGAAGATGTCTCGGAAATTATCCTTAGAGAGCGTCTAGAAAATGCCCGCGATACTCCCCCCCAATATCCTTTGAACGTATTCGAACGCTATTATCGTCATGATGAAATCAACGAACATATGGAGGTACTGGCCAAACTCTATCCCCATCGAGTGTTTGTTAAGACCTTTGGACGTTCGTATGAGAAGCGACCCCTGAAGGTGATCACCATAACAAATGGCGATGTGAGCAGGGACAAGAAGGTTGTCTTTATCGATGCTGGCATGCATGCCCGCGAATGGATCACCCCTGCCATGGCCTTGCATATTATGAACGAATTGACACTGAATTTCACAAACCATAAGGAGCTGTTGAACGATTTTGATTGGGTCATTATGCCAGTGGTCAATGCCGATGGCTATGAGTATTCGCATGAGGAAAAGCGTTATTGGCGTAAAACACGAAGTCCCAGTGATTTGGAACAGGACTGCTATGGCACTGATCCCAATCGCAACTTCGATCATTATTGGGGCTGGGAAGAGGGTTCATCGCCGGATCCTTGTGATGAGACCTATCATGGAGAGAAAGCCTTCTCAGAGCCCGAAACTCAAGTGGTACGTGACATTATGCATTCGTATGGTGCAAAATTGAAATGGTATTTGACGTTGCACTCCTATGGAAATTTGATACTACTGCCCTGGGGTCATACACCGTGAGTGAAAAATGAAATTTTTTAAAAGCTGTTGTTTATTGGGGGAATAAATCTTAATTTTAGTGAATTGCCAGAGAACTATTTCGCAATGATGGATGTGGCTGATGCTGGCGCCATGGCCATTGTCCTATCCACCGGCGGGGTTTATTCCTATGGCAATACCTACCAATTGATTTACCCCACCTCTGGGGATTCTGCCGATTATGCGGTGTCTGCTTTGAATGTTCCAATTTCCTTGTGCATTGAAATGCCGGCTGGAGGTTTTCTAGGATTTGACCCACCCGTTAGGCAGATTGAAGATATTGTTCTCGAGACCTGGATTGGAATTCGAGCCATGGCTGAAGTGGTTGTTCAAAAAAAATTAAAGTAATTTTGACTTTCCAAATAAAAATAAGGAATGTCTAATTCGTTTCGATCAAAACAAAAGGAAATTCGTTTATGTATGAGTAGCAGATTGTTGTGACCGAGGAAACCCAAGGGCTTGTCGTAGAAAAGTTTTATCTGCATGAAAACGGAACAACTGTCTTAACCATTGTTGAGGGGATAACCGCTGCTGAAACAGTATTTCTTATGTTCTCGCTAGGATGCAAAACCAGACATTCAACATTTTAGGCAGATATATTAACCTATACGCCAAGGGGGCATCCAAAGTTCAGTAGGATGGATTGGTACATGTGTCGTGCCTTCCCCGGGGTACATATGGGACGTTGCACAGTGTTGCCAAATCGGAAAAATCTAAAAAATAATTATGGAACTTTTGAACGAATAGGGACATGGACATGGAGGCCATCGTAGCGCAGAGGTTTACATGTCCGCCTATGACGCTGAACGCCTGCGTTCGAATCCTGGCAGTAACATCAGAAAATTCTGCAGCGGTGATCATCCCCTTCAAATGCTGGCGACATTTGTGAGGTACTTTGCCATGTAAAAACTTCTCACCAAAGAGGTGCACCCCATTTGGACTCGGCTATAAAAAGGAGGCCAACTATCATTGAGCTTAAAATTGAATCGGACAGCACTCTCATTGATTTGTGAGAAGTTTGCCCCAGTTCCTTAATGGAATGTTCATGGGCAAATTTGCATTTGCAGAGACATGGACACGTAGCTTAACATAGTCAATGTTGAAGTGTTTTCCAATAAGAATGCAGAATTTGGAGACCCCAGTGGGTCCATAGACTGATCCAAGGGCTTAAAAATTAGTCACCTCTAGCATGTTTGATATTGAATTGCTTGCCAAGCAGTCATTTACTCAAGGTATCATTAGTATTTCTAAAATCAAAAGACTATTTGTGAAACGATTGAAAATTGTTTACATCGTTTGAAAGGTTACCAAGTTCTTTTCTTTTTATATCCACCGCCATAGGATGGGGGTATACTTATCTAGTCATTCCGTTTGTAACACCTCGAAATATTAGTCTAAGACCCCATAAAGTATATATATTCTTGAACATCTCGACGTTCCCTGTGTCCGTCCGTCCGCCTGCCGAAATCACGATAGCGGTCGAAAGCGTAAAGCTAGCCGCTTGAAATTTTGCACAGATATTTAATATTGATGTAGGCCGTTGAGGATTTCAAGTGGGTCATATCGGTTCAAATTTTGGATAGAGCTCCCATATAATTCGATTTCCCGATTTGACTTCTTTAGCCCCTGGAAGCTGCAATTTTTGTCCGATTTGGCTGAATTTTTGCAGATAGTGTTCTGTTATTACTTGCAATAACTGCGCCTAGTAGGGTCCAAATCGGTCTGTAACCTGATATAGCTCCCATATAAACCGATCTCCCGATTTGACTTCTTGAGGTCTTACAAACCGCAATTTTTGTCCGATTTGTCTGAAATTTTGCACATGCTGTCTTGTTATGACTTCCAACAACTGTGTTAAGTGTGGTCTCAATCGATCTATAGCCTGGTATCGCTCCCGGTGTTCTGTTATGTCTTTCAACAACTGTTTCAAGTATGGTCCAAATCGGTCTATAACCTGATATATCTCCCATATATACCGATCTCCCGATTTGACTTCTTGAGCCCCTGGAAGCCTCAATTTTCATCCGATTTGGCTGAAATTTTGCACAAAGTGTTCTGTTACGACTTCCAATAACTGTGCCAAGTACGGTCTAAATCGGTGTATAACCTGATATAGCTCCCATATAAATCGATCTTCCGATTTGACTTCTTGAGACCTTACAAGCCGCAATTTTTGTCCGATTTGTCTGAAATTTTGCGTGTAGTGTTCTGTTACGACTTTCAACAACTGTGCCAAGTACGGTTCAAATCGGTCTATAACCTGATATAGCTCCCATATAAATCGATCTTCCGATTTGACTTCTTGAGCCCCTGGCATCCTCAATTTTCATCCGATTTGGCTGAAATGTTGTGCATGTGCATTTTATTATGACTCCTAAAAACTGTGGCAAATACCGTCCAATTTAGTCTATAACCTGATATAGTTCGGTTCCTAGAAACTTTAATTTTTGCTGGTTTCACAGAAGTTTAATGTGTAGAAAAAAATTATGCCCCTCAAATAATTTATTTTACATAAATTTTTAGCAGAATCCATGGCGAAGGGTTCCTAAGATTCGGCCCGGCCGAACGTAACAAGTTTTTACTTGCTTACTGTTCTCTTAGTAAAAAATGGCGGCTTTGATGGTTTTTGAGCCACCCATATGGAGGTAGCAAGTCAATCTTCTAATGCTTCTCCACACAGGTTTCATGTTTATCGGTACTAGGGTTTCTTTGGAGGGACCACACTTCAAACTGCAACAGCTTGGCAACTAATCGGCAATTGTCGATTTCTGCGAACCAGTTAAGTATCATCGAATGTAGCTGGGCGTGAAAATTTTATCATCATTGGACTTTATCTCTAAAAAAGGAAGCTCTTTGTGATCTCACAAAGTTGCAGCTGGAGATCGCATTACCGAAAAGAGGGTCTATATATACAAAACCAAGAGGGGACAACACAAATTCCAAAACTTTCCTTAAAATCGAATGAAAAATGTGTTTTTTTGTCTCTCAACTTAAGCTGCGGGTTCGGAGTTTGTATATGGGTTGAAAGTAACAGATAGGCAGAACGACGGAACGTTTCTAAATTATCTTTAAATATTTTCACGATACAAAATGAGTCCTCGTACTATATGTTTTAAGGGTCGAAGATGGGTCTTTAGATATGCTACAAACTGAAAGGCAAAACTCTATGTAAGAGTATCTCTATACTATTGGGTTGCCCAAAAAGTAATTGCGGATTTTTCATATAGTCGGCGTTGACAAATTTTTTCACAGCTTGTGACTCTGTAATTGCATTCTTTCTTCTGTCAGTTATCAGCTGTGACTTTTAGCTTGATTTAGAAAAAAAGTGTAAAAAAAGTATATATGATTAAAGTTCATTCCAAGTTTTATTAAAAATGCATTTACTTTCTTTTAAAAAATCCTCAATTACTTTTTGGGCAACACAATATAAACGTTGTAGAAGTATTTGTTTATATCACATCGTTATATAAGCAACTATTATCACTATCCAATATACTATTATATCCTTGCTGAAGACACTAGCCCTATTTCGCAATGGATAGTCTACAATTTCTCTAGCCATGGCACGTATGCCAAGCCAACTTTCCGCAACAATTGGCAATATTTCTTTTGGGGCTGGATCAAACCCATTACCTCCCGATGGTAATTCCATGCATAATGCAACCGGAATATTTGCTGCACCATAAGCAAAATCATCACTGGCACCAGAGGCGGCATAAAGAGCTTTAGCACTACTACCCACAGTGTAGGAAGTGCCAGATGATCGCTTTATGGCATTGGCGCCACTTCGAGCCACTGCATCATGATAACGCCAGTTGGAAGGTAAAGAGCTGAAAGTAAAAATAAATTTATTTGAACAAATAAAAAGTAACCAAGAAAAATAATTAATCTTATAAAAATGTTATAAAAGAACAGATAACAAGTAAAAAGGCGTCAAATTTGGCCGGGCCGAACTTTGCATCAAATTTCAGTGAAATCGCATTAGAAATGTGGCTTTTATGGCGCCAAGACTTTAAAACTAGAGTTCGGTCTATATGGCAGCTATTTCCAAATCTGAACCGATCTGGGCCAAATTGAAGAGGGATGTCGAAGAGTACACAATTTCAGCCAAATCGGATAAGAGTTGCGCTCTCTAGAGGCTCAAGAAGTCAAGATCGGTTTATATGGCAGCTATATCGAAACATGGACCGATATGGCTATTAACAATTCCAACCGACCTATGTTCATGGGAAATTTAGGAACCGCTTCAGAACGTTAACATCCGCTAATTCGGCCTAGTCCTCATAAAAATGAGAACCGAATGTGAAACTCCTCCTGCCTGCCAGTGCGGAACACATACACAGCAGAATTGTATAGTCTCATCTTCCTTGACGTCCTCACAGCTAGTGCGGAAGTCACTACTTGCAACCTTTAACCTACCAGAGCATGTTTTCTATTAGACAGCCACCTGTCATGACAGAAACAATGACTAAGATCTATGTACTACCCAAAGATAGCAAAACGGTAGACCTTTTCAATGGGGGGGGGGCATATAATTTTGAAGTGTTCACAATGCGTACATTGTGGCCATCTATCATTTGTTACCCTTCGTACACGATCCTGAAGACTTAGCTTATAGTCGCTAGCTTATATGAACTTTCACATTCACTATACAGACATAGAATAAAGAACCAGATGTGAAACTCCTTTTGCCTGCCAATGCGGGACACACACACAGCTCACTATCCGCTCAATTTCGGCGAAATCGGACAACAAATCCGCCTTTTATGGGGCCAAGACTTTTAATCGAGATTTCGGTCTATATGACAACTATATCCAAATCTGGGCCGATTTGGGCCAAGTTGATGAAAAATGTCGAAGAGCTCAACACAATTCACTGTCCCCAAATTTCGGCGAAATCGGACAATAAATGTGCCTTTTATGGCCCCAAAACCTTAAATCCAGAGATGGGTCTATATGGCAGCTATATCCAAATCTGGACCGATCTGAGCCAAATTGAAGAAGAATATCAAGGGTCCTAACGAAACTCACTGTCCCAAACTTTGGCAAAATCGGACAATAAATGCGCCTTTTATGGGCGCAAGACCTTAAATCCAGAGATGGATCGATGTGGCAGCTATTTCCAAATCTGGACCGATCTGAGCCAAATTGAAGAAAAATATCAAGGGTCCTAACGAAACTCACTGTCCCAAACTTTAGCAAAATCGGGCAATAAATGCGCCTTATATGGGCGCAAGACCTTAAATCCAGAGATGGATCCATATGGCAGCTATATCCAAATCTGGACCGATCTGAGTCAAATTGAAGAAGAATATCAAGGGTCCTAACGAAACTCACTGTGCCAAACTTTGGCAAAATCGGACAATAAATGCGCCTTATATGGGCGCAAGACCTTAAATCCAGAGTTCGGCCTATATGGCAGCTATATCCAAAGCTGGACCGATGTGGGCCAAATTGAAAAAAAATGTCGAAGGGTCCAAACAAAACTCACTGTCCCAAACTTTGGCAAAATCGGACAATAAATGTGCCTTTTATGGCCCCAAAACTTTAAATCCAGAGATGGATCCATATGGCAGCTATATTCAAATCTGGACCGATCTGAGCCAAATTGAAGAAGACTATCAAGGGTCCTAACGAAACTCACTGTCCCAAACTTTGGCAAAATCGGACTATAAATGCGCCTTATATGGGCGCAAGACCTTAAATCCAGAGATGGATCCATATGGCAGCTATATCCAAATCTGGACCGATCTGAGCCACATTGAAGAAGAATATCAAGGGTCCTAACGAAACTCACTGTCCCAAAGACTTTAAAGAGAGTCCGGCTGTTCGGCATGATGGAAATCAGTCCATAACCTCATATAGCTTTCATATAAACCGATCTGGGTTCCACGTTTTGATATAGCATCCATATAAACCGATCTTGGATCTTCACTTCTTGAGCCATTCGAGGGCGCAGTTCCTATCAGATTTGGCTGAAATTTGGCACAACGTGTCTTGTTATAACTTTCAACAACTGTGCCAAGTATGGCACAAATCGGTTCATAACCTGATATAGCTGTCATATAAACCGATCTGGGATATTGACTTCTTGATCCTCTAGAGGGCGTAATTATTATCCAATTTGGCTGAAATTTTGTCCAACGACTTCTTCTTCCATAACCTTCAACATACGTGCCAAACATGTTCTGAATCCGTGTATAGCCTGATACAGCTCCTATATAAACCGATCTCTCTATTTAACTTTTTAAGCCTCTAGAGGGCGCTTGCAATTTTGCACAAATACTTGTTATTATTGTAGGTCGGTTGGAATTGTTGGAATAAACCGATCTTGGGTCTTGACTCTTTGAGCCCTTAGAACCCGAAATTTTTTCCGATTTGGCTGATATTTTGCACGTGGTGTTCTGGTATTACCTCCAACAACTGCGCCAACTATGGTTCAAATCGGTTCATTATCTGTTATAGCTGCCATATAACCGATCTCCCAATTAGACTTTTTGAGCTTCTATGGGGCTCAATTCTTATCCGATTTGGCTGAAATTTTGCACATATCGTTGAGGAATAATTTGTAACAATTGTGCCAAGTATAGTCTAAATCAGTCCATAACCTGATATAGCTGCCATATAAACCCATCTTGGGTCTTGATTTCTTGAGCCTCTAAAGGCCGCAATTACCATCCGATTTGGTTGAAATTTTGCGCATGGTGTTTTGGTATGACTTCCAATAACAGTGCTAAGTATGGTTCAAATCGGTTGATAACCTGATATAGCTGCCACATAAACCAATCTCCCGATAAGACTTCTTGAGCTTTTAGAGGGCGCAATTCTTATCCAATTTGGATGACATTTTTTCAGACGTCGTTTTGCTATGACTTCCAACG